>NW_011887310.1:82296-98754 GCF_000151315.2 Capsaspora owczarzaki ATCC 30864 | reverse complement strand
TGCTGGCAGTTTAACACCCTGTACAAGCGCGGCTATGTCAAGTTTGGCAAGCGCCCGACCATTTACTCAATCGCGACAAGCAGCCCTGCATGGACACGATCGCGCGTCTGGCGAGGGCGTCGGCGTCAAGAGTACACCCTGATCAAGCTGCAGCTCGTCGAGCCGCTGCCCGAGTCGCTCGCGTCGCTGTCTGGCCGCAAGGTCTTCCTCGTTGCCGGCACGCTCCGCCCCGAGACCATGTATGGCCAGACCAACTGCTGGGTCAAGCCGACCATGCAGTATGGTGCCTACGAGGTTGACGCCACCACCAAGGACGTCTTTATCTGCACCGAGCGCGCTGCGCTCAACCTGGCCTACCAAGACCTGTCCTCCAAGGAGGGCGAGGCCGTCAAGGTTGGCAGCGTCAGCGGCCAGGATCTCGTCGGTCGCCTTGTTCAGGCGCCCCTGTCAAAGTACGGCCAAGTCTACGTGCTTCCCATGCTGAGCATCAAGGAAGACAAGGGCACTGGCATTGTCACGTCCGTGCCGTCAGACTCCCCCGACGATTACGCCGCCCTCCGCGATCTCCGCAACAAGGAGGCCTTCCGCCAAAAGTATGGCATCAAGGACGAGATGGTCCTCCCCTTTGAGCCCGTGCCCATCATCCGCACTCCGACCATGGGCGACCTCGCTGCCGTCAAGGCCTGCGATGAATTCAAGGTTGCCTCCCAGAACGACGCCGTGCAGCTCGCTGCCGCCAAGGAGAAGGTCTACCGCGAGGGCTTTTACGAAGGTGTCTTTATCTTTGGCCCCCACAACGGTGGCAAGGTGCAGGACGTCAAGCCCATCGTTCGCCAGCAGCTGCTCGACGAGAAGCTCGCCGCTGTCTACTACGAGCCCGAGAACAAGGTCATGTCCCGCTCTGGCGACGAGTGCATTGTCGCCAAGGTTGACCAGTGGTACCTCGACTATGGCATGCAATCATGGAAGGACCAGGTCAAGGTTGCCCTCCGCCAGCTCGAGACGTACAACCCCGACACGCTCAAGCAGTTTGAAATCACGGTCGACTGGCTCCACGACTGGGCATGCTCGCGCTCGTACGGCCTCGGCAGCCGCATCCCATGGGACCAAACCTACCTGATTGAGTCGCTTTCCGACTCGACCATCTACATGGCATACTACACTGTCGCACACCTCCTCCAGAACGGCGCTCTCTACGGCGCTGGCGTTAGCCCGCTCGGCATCACCCCCGAGCAAATGACCCACGAGGTCTGGGACTACATTTTTTTTAGCAAGTCGGCCTTCCCCGCCAGCTCTGCCATTCCCCAGGCAACGCTCGACAAGCTTCGCCACGAATTCCAGTACTGGTACGGCTTCAACCTGCGCTCGTCTGGCCGCGATCTCGTCCAAAACCACCTCACCTTCTCGCTCTTCAACCACGTTGCCATCTGGCCCGACGAGCCCGAGCGCTGGCCCAAGAGCATTCGCGCCAACGGCCACATTCTTCTCAACAATGAGAAGATGTCCAAGCAGACTGGCAACTTTATGACCCTCCTCGAGGGCCTTGGCAAGTTCTCTGCCGACGCCATGCGCATGACGCTCGCCGACGCTGGCGACACGGCCGACGATGCCAACTTTTCGGAGCAGACCGCCAACGCCTCCGTCCTTCGCCTCTTCACCCAGTGCGAGTGGATTCAGGCCACCATTGCTGCCTTCCCTACCATGCGCGACGAGGACATTTCCAGCTCGTTCGCCGATCGCTATTTGGACACGGCCATCAACCGCGCAATCGCTCTTGCCGACGAAGCCTACGCCAAGATGAACTTCCGCGAGGCCCTCATTCTCGGCCACTATGAGCTCTTTGCTGCTCGCGACTTTTACCGCGAGGTGTCGTCCGCACCCAACCGTCGCGTTCTCGAGCGTTTCCTCGAGGTCTCGTCCATTCTCATTGCGCCCATCTGCCCCCACTACGCCGAGCACGTCTTCTCGCTTCTTGGCCGCAAGACGCTGGCCATCAACGCCCCTTGGCCTGTGGCTGGCGCCGTCGACGAGCTCACGCTCAAGATGGCTCGCTACATTAGCACCACCGCCCACTCGTTCCGTGCGCGCGCCCAGCTTGTTGTCGCTAAGGGCAACAAGGGCAAGGGCCCCGCTGTCGAGCTCAAGAACCTCAACGGCACCATTTTCTACGCCAAGAGCTACCCTGCCTGGCAGGAGCACGTCATCAAGACTGTTGCCGGCCTTGTCGACCAATCGTCCAACAAGACCTTCCCCGCAGACAACAAGGAGATTATGGGCCACCTCAAGATCAAGGAGACGCCTCTGCTTGCCCCGCACACCAAGAATGTGATGCCCTTCGTTGCTCAGCTCAAGCTCAACTATGAGGCTCTCGGCGCGTCCGCCCTCGACCTGACCACCCCCTTCGACGAGCTGCAGCTGCTCAACGACTTTTTGCCCTACCTCCTGCGCTCCTCGGAGGTCCAAAACCTGGCCGTCAAGTCCGCCGACGAGGCCGATGCCAAGACTCGCGACTCTGTGACTCCCGGCAACCCTGTTGTTAACTTTGCTTGAAGTGCTTTTTTTTTCCCGTTGTATTTCGTTTGACTTTTGAGTTTTTTCTTTTTTCTTTGGTGTCTTTTCTGCTCTTTTGCCGTTTCTTATCGTTGTAACAAATCGATTCATTGCACAGTTCCTTCCGTTTCGCTCAATCAATCAATGCGACGTGTTTTCACTTTCTTTTCCTGTTTTTTTTTTGTCTTATTTTGTTGGGTTTCATTCGATTTTTTTTCTTTTTTCTTCGTTTTTGCCATTCTCACAAAAGCCACGCCAAGAAACCGCGGCACGTTGAATCCTCACAAATCCGTGCTCAGACCCCACCCCCCACACACCTTTTCAAACCCAACAAGCTTTTGTCATCGGGGAAAGAGCGGGTTGTACGGGTTTTAATCGTTGGCACGAAATGAATCCAGTGGACGACCAGGCTTTGCTCCCATCGGAGCTTCGATTCGGCGCCTTCCCGAGCGTGCAAGTGCTGCAGACACCTCCCATCAATGGATTAATGCAGCCTGCGTTCTTTGACCACTTTGAGTCTGCGCTAGGCCACCCGCAGCTGCTGCGCTCGATGCTGCAGCCGCAATCGCAGCTCCCAGCAATGCCCACTTCCAACAACGAGTTCCTGCGCCAGCCGCATATGCAACAGCAGCGACAGCAGCCCCAGGTCGCACCGAGAGCAACGCCACTGCAACAGAGCCACCACGATGTCATCCCTTGGCTTGGGATTGAGTCGCACTGGCAGTTGCCGCTTGCGGCGGGGCAGAGTGGCGCAGCTGGCTTTGGCTCGGCTGCGAGTGCGCCTCCGTCGCTGCACGCTGTCACTCCAATCGCCAGTGCTGCTGCTGTGACTCTTCCGTCTGCGTCTGCTGCGTCTGGTGGCTCCGGACCTACTTCTGCAAACGGACTGCCTTCGCTGGCGTTGAGTGCCGCTGCGGATCCTTTCATTCCGGGATTCAATTTCCATCAGCTCGCTGGCAACGGAGCGAGACCCATTCCCGAGTCCGTCATGCTCGCTGCAGCCATGTCACGCACTTCTACAGCGTCGGCCGGCAAGCCAGCTCCAGTACGTACACTCCCGTCATCGCCCATTCGGGCGGGGGTTGCCGCTGCACCTATTGTTGGGGTTCTTGGCTCGCAGTCCATGCTGGCTGACCAGGGTCTTCCGCCAAGTTCATCTCTTTACATGGCACAGCAATCATCCTCATCATCGTCGTCGTCGTCGTCAGCATCATCGTCGTCATCGTCAGCTTCATCATCGATGACGTTTTCTACCATGACCATGGGTGGCTTGATAATGTCACCGACCAAACAGCATTACGCACAAAACACCGTTGTTTCGGACACGCAGAGCTTTGCTGGGCAGGATGCGGCTGCAAGTGAGGTGGACTCTTCTCCACCGCGTGCTGATAAATCCAGCAATGTCTTGTACAAGACAGAGCTATGCCATTCGTTCCAGAGCACCAATTATTGCAAGTACAAGGACAAGTGCCAGTTTGCGCACGGCGCGCACGAGCTCCGAAATGTGCTGCGCCATCCCAAGTACAAGACCAACTTGTGCCGATCATTCCAGGCAATCGGTTCCTGCCCTTATGGCCACAGGTGTCATTTCGTGCACGAAGCCCCCAGCAAAACGGCCGATGAATCCTTCGGCAATTCCGATGCCCAGTTTGAACAGTATTCGTCCTTTACAGGCTCTTTACTATTCGATCCTTGGGCAGTTTAATTGCGAGTCAGCTTCTCCTGTGATGCTGTTTTTTCGTTCCAGCGTCTGATTGATCCAGCACTCTTTGAAGAAGAGCGGCTTGCCTTTTTCTCTGGTTGAGTGTTTTGCGCTCCTCTCTCACCCCTTCCTGTTGTCAGCTTCTGCTGGCACCCCCTTTTTTCTCTTTCTTGCCTTCCATTGATTATTCTTATTTACCTATTTACTACCGACACTCTTGTTATCTGCACAAATCCATGTTTTTTGCTTTTGTTCGCGTGTTTTGTCAACGGCCATTGTGTGTTTCGCGCTGGCCTGGTATGCCTGCCGGGCTGGTGTCTTGTTTGTCTCGTATTCACCGAATAGAATTCGTGCTGTTTCAGCGCAACGTCAAGCAGGATGGATTGGTCGATAGAGAAATATCCATGAAAAGGTTTCTTTTTTCCCAAACACACCACAGTCGCAACATTGAAAGCAAAACGAAAATGCAGAGATGGGCAGGATCTGGACACCCAATCGAGAAATTACCAGCAAGCAACGACGGAACGACGACAACAACAAACAACACACCAACAAAAGGACTTGCTGCCAGCGACTCAGGAACATCAAATAGCACAAAAACCATGAAAAAACAATAAGGCGCAAAAAACAGTATGGGGGCGAGACACACACGGGGGGAACAAAGCCTCAGAAATGAAGAAGGCCTTCTTAGACGGTGGGGTGCCAGTATTGGACACCACGAGGCGCAAGTTCGGGAACCTCAGTGATGATACGGCTCCAGACCAACGGGTCGGAGCCTTCGTAAATCCACTTGCCGAAGAGTTGCAGACGCTCGGGGAAGGACCAACGCAAGCACTGCACAAAGCGGGAGCGCTGGCCATGGAAGGGTGCATACTGCAAGACAAACAGAATGTACCGACGAAGATCGTCGGGGAGGGTGCGCGAGAACATTTTGCGCACAATCTCCTTCTGCAGCTTGAGCGGGAAGGACTTGCGAGTGATGGGGCCAAGCTCCTTCTCCTCGTCGTCCAAATGCTTGATAGTGGAGGCCACCATCATCTTGGTAAGGTCGGCCACTTGGCGGAGACGGTCGGCGCGGTCTGCGTCCGAAATGCTGGCAAAGGCCTCGCGGCCCTTCTCGCCGACACCAATCAGGAGAGAAATGTCTTCGAAAAGAGCGCGTTCGCGGTCGTGGTCCTCCTCGTGACCGAGGGTGGCGTTAGGGTGGAAGAGGCGGAGGGCTGGGAAGACAATCTCGTCTTCGTGGGTCGAGTGCACGTTGAACGTGTGCTCGAGCTTTTCGTAGAGCGAACGGTAGGCCTCAATGTCCTCGGCGGTGGGGGTCTCGTTCTTGGCCTCGAAAATGGCAGTGAGGTTGAGCAGCTGCACGCAGGCGTCGCGAGTGGCGTAGTGAACAATCTTGTTGAGCGAAAGCGGGCCCCACTTGTCCTCGGGCACCCAGACGCGCAGACGGATGGCAGCGTTGACAGAGTTGGCGAGCACGATAACGGCGGTGGCGTTAACGATAATCAAGGCACAGACAGCAATGGCCTGCGACACGGGGGTCGAAATGTAGCTGTGGTAGACGAGGGCGGCGAGAGCCATGGTGTCCAGCGGGAAGACAAAGGCCCAGTAGCTCTGGTCAAAGTTGTGGCGACCAAACAGCGAGCGGAAGAAGGACCAGCCGAGAACAAAGAAGGTGACGAGTGCGACGTAGTAGAGGAAGCGGGCAAAGGCGTCAAAGCCGTTGACGGCGCCGCCAGCGCCGGGGAGCACCGTGTAGCCGACAAAGGCAACAGCGGGAGCAGCCACCAAGATAAAGTACGAAGGGCGGACCTTGTCGTCAACAACGCCACCAAACATGATGCGGTTGAACGAGAGGGTGATGAGGACAATGTACATGAGGAAGGCGAACGACCACCAGAGCCAAGCCACCTCCGTGTAGCCAGGGTCGAGCAGCGGCGCAACCATGCCAGCAACGAGGTTGCCGACGGCAGGGATCATCCAGGTCGGGTTGAAGGCATCGCGCGACTGCGGGAAACGGAACCAGCGCGACGTAATGATGACGGCTTGGAAGAGCTGGAACGAGGCACCGAGCCAGAAGAGCGACTTGGCCATGTCGAGCTCCACGTCGACCGACAGGTAGGCAAACAGCAAGAGCGAGATGGTGATGGTGGAGAAAAAGTTGACCTTGTTGGGGTTGGTCCATTCCTTCCACACCTTGCGCGGGTAGAAGACAATCTTGGCAGTGTACAAGAGCACGTAAATGCCGCCGACAACAGCCGAGAAGATGCCGAGGCCTTGCCACAGCTGCTTGTCCGTCTTGAGCACGGCGTGCGAGACCTTCCTGTGAATGTGAATGAGGAGAAGAAAAAAGTTAGGCTCAGAGGCGCAAGGTACAAGAACAAAACCACACACACCCCGCCCAAAGCTCGTTTTTGGTATTGATTGACAAGGCGACGTACCAGACGCAGGCCAGGCCGATCGACGCCATGATGAAGGCAAAGTAGTGAATGTGCATGTGCTTGACAATGTGGAAGTCCTCCTGGCGCATCTCGTCGGTCTTCACCTTGATGCGAAGAGGAATGGTGCGCTCAGAGTCGGGGCTGAGGGTCGAGTAGAGGAGGCGGACAACGGGCTTGCCCTCGTTCAGGCGACGGTCGGACTCTTCAATGAAGCGGCTCTGCTCGTTCCAGAAGTGCTCGGCATTCGTGTTAATATGACGCGACAGGAGACCAAAGCGAATGAACAGGTCAAACATGATGCAGCCGAGGCAGATGCCAAAGAAGGCCTCCAGACCGGCAGCGCCCATCAACAGACCGAGCATGACGGCGCCACCAGCGGGCGACTGGCCATAGTTGGGCGCAAAGAAGGCAATGATGGCAAAGCCAGAGATCATGGCGCCGCAGAGCTGAGCAAACTGCTTGCCGGCACCGGGGATGAGCTTGACGGGGAGGAAGGCTGCGACCCACTCTGCGATGGATCCGAGCACGGACATGCGAGCGCCGCCGATGAATCTGTGTCGTGATCATGATGATGATGATGTCAGCAGTGAGTTTTCATGTTGGTTGTTATTCTGTTCACGTTTGATTGACTTTTTGTTTCTCAATTGCAAAAACCAGTGTTGAAGCTTTTTTTTTTCTTTTCGTTTTTTTTTCTTGGAAGGCGTGAGTTTTTGATGCTGAAAATTGAATTTTTTTTTTTTGAAAAACGAAAAGAGAAAAAAGGCGCGCAAAAAAAAAGGAAAAAAAAAAGGGAAAAAGCCGAGAAATCGACTTCTTTCTTTGACGATGAATCCGACGCGGCATTGAAAGCAAGCGAGCGAGATGAAGAAGGAAAAAAAAGAGGAACAAAGAATGATGAGGACAAGAAGAGGACGAGTGGCAGCGAAAGAAGAAAGGAAGGAAGAATGGAAAGTATCGAACAAGGAAAAAAGAAAAAAAAAAAAAGAAATCGTCGAGGGAGCAAAAAAAAAAAAAAAAAAAAAAAAAGCACATGCATGCTTTGTTGTATGGATGATCATTGAAGAGACAGAGAATAGAGAACAGAGAAAAGAGAAGGACTTTCAGAGTGCTGCAGCAGAGAGGATGAGCACAAAGCAACCACTCATCACACATCCACACTCGATGCACACACACACATCCCCGCAAGAGAACCACCTCTGCAGCGTTCGGATCTCTCTCGCTGTTCATTCACATCACTCAATGAACAGAAGGGCGCCATGAATTTTCATTTTTTTTTCGGAATGGAAGCCTCCCATTCACAATCTCAGTTGAAACGGAGCTCCGATTCCCCACTCTCAGTAGGACGAGCAACCCTAAGAAAGAGAGAGAGAGAGAGAAAGAGACGCTTCAATCACCAACGCGGGACCTCCAATGCACCGAATCACGACGAATGGGGCGGCGTTCAGTGCTCTGCATCAGAAACCGATCGAAATATTCAAAAAAAAAAGAAAAAAAAAGAAAAAAAAGAAAAAAAAAGAAAAAAAAAAGAAAAAAAAGAAAAAAAAAGAAAAAAAAAGAAAAAAAAGAAAAAAAAGAAAAAAAAAACCGTTTTGCTGTTTTGCTTTTTTGGCTTGCTGTTGATCGGTCATTTTGAGCTGCAGCGACGGCGTTTCTCAGCACCGCAGCGGAATCAGAGCGACAAGCTTCCATCTTGAAACGGACAGCCGAGCGGCTCTTCATCAAAGCGCAGTAACGAAGAATCAAAACCAAAGCAAAAGAAGCCTTTTTTTTTTTTTTTTTTTTTTTTTTGCTTTTGAGCTGTTTCGCTGTGCTTTGCATGCATGGTCAGTCCTCCCCACCATCGCAAAGTCACGGAAGATCCAACAACGCAGCAAAACCGCAGCGGCCAACAGAGCTGACAGCAAGCCTGGCTCTTTTGAGAGCGACGGGTCGGCTGAGTTTGTAGATCCCAAAGGAGCTAATCCACTCGCTCTCTCTCCGTTCACCCCTACTGCGTCGTCCACCGCGTCTGCAGCGGGCTCTCTCTCTAGGGGAATGGCGTAGCAAGATCCCGAAGCGCGTTCGCCGGACAGGGTTGGAATCGACGAGCTCCCACTCCTCCCTCCTTCAATACAATGCGAAATCACGCTCTGAAGATCCCCGTCCCCTCCGGTCTCACAATCACCTCCAACCGAGTGATCCAAGACAGATCATCACCCAGTGGGCATGATAGCGCGTTCATTGTGGGTGTTTGATTGGCTGAGCGAAACGGGTTTGTGAGTCGCTGGTGTTTGAGTTTTGAGTTTCGTACCGAAGAACAAAGTCAAAGAAGATGCCGCAGGTGAGGTACCACATCCAGGGCTCCTGGCGAGCGACAATGCCGAGAATGCAGAGGCCAAACACCTGGAAGGAGACGATGCGCGCAGTGACCTCGTTCACGTTGTACGGGAACCAGAACAGAGGGCCGCGGAAACGCTTGCTCTCAAAGGGGAGCTTTGACCGGTAGATTCCTTGCTGCACCTGCTGTGGCGCCACAGGCAGATGAGCGTCGCTCATTGCAATCGACTGCGACATGGTGAAAAAACTAGCAGCGATCGACAGGAAGGAGAAAAAAAAAAGAAAGAAAGAAAAAAAGAACAAAAAAAGAATAAAAAAGACTGATATTAAATTTGGATGAAAGCGACTCGAAAAAGCTAAACAGTTCAGATTCGACAAAGATGTTAATTCGGATTCAACACAAAACACAAACCAGAATAAAAAACAAAAACAACAACAAAGCAAAAACAATAATTTCAATCCCTGAAACTTTCGCAGCATGATGTCCGTTGCAAGAAATTCAACGAAAAAATACAGTAATAATATTAAAGTTCATAACAAAAGGAAAAACAAAAACACAGATTCTAATGACATGGCGCGAAAAATCTCTTCATGCAAAGGGATACTGAAAAAATTCCAAGAGTAGTAGCATGAGAGCTACCGCTTGGGAAAGAGCTGGGGTCGTTGCAAACAAAACACACTTCACAAAAAACGAACGATCGTCGTGGGCATAAACTCGCGGCAACGGCCTGGACGCCAACGCAGTTCCAAGAAACTTTCGCTCAAATCAGAGCTGCGCAGACTGAGCGTTGGGAAGCGACGAAGGCGCACGCGGAGGCTGCCGCGCAAAAGGAATCGGAGGCTGCATGCCGCCAAACTGAAGTCGAATCAGCTCTTGCTGTTGCTGGAGCGCAGGGGAAGGCGACAGGGCGGCAGTGGCTGCGGCTACGAGCGAGGGGGCGAGCATTGGCATGTTGGGTGCCGACACGGCGTGCGAAGGAGGTGGGTTGGGAAACACTCCAGCCGGAGGACCGCCAGCACCACCACCACCACCCAACAACGCTTGTTGCTGTACATGGAGCAGCAGCTGCTGTTGCAAGAGATGGGGATCAATCGCTATCGGTGGGAGCGGAAACGGTGCAGCGAGCGGCACGCGAGGTGGCATTTGTGGAAGCTGCTGTTGCTGCTGCTGCTGAGCAGCGCGAACGTCGGTCCCTCCGGCATGGCCTCCAGGCGGCGGAATGAGCTTGTTCTGTAGCTGCACAATCTTGTTCATCTGCTCGAGGTAGCTGGCGTGCGCAAGGACCAGGCGAGCGGCTTCCTGTAGATTCATCGAGGGCGCAGGACCAGTTGCCGAAAGCCCGTTGTTGTTCGCAGAACGCACGGGTGGTTGAGCCTGCTGGCGCATCGTTTCGTCCAGCGTGGGTTCGCGACAATCGCGGATGGTGTGTCCCTCATAGCCGCAATTGCAGCAATAGACACCCCGGACAATGGTGCTATTCCAAGTTTGCACTTTGGTAGCGAGGGTGCTGCTTTCGGGGGGAGTGGTGGGCGAGGTTGACGTGGTGGCAGACGACATGGACGACAACGACGATCCCATCGAAGTCGTGGACGAGTCGGACGAGGACGACATGGAGAGGGCGGACGACATGCTGGGAGATAACGGCGGCGAGACGCCACCGAGCACCGAATCGGACTGTGCAAATGCTGCCGAGACCGCAAGACTCGTGGCGACTGCTGGCAGCAGCGACGACGACGACGAGGCACACGAGCGGGTGCGACGGGTCTGCAAGGGGACCGTCACGGCGTGCGTTGGATGGACACTCGGTGCTGGCGCCTCGGCCGAGAGCAACGCATCTGGGGTCTCGCTGGCGGCCGGCAATGAGACCGGAACGGCAACATTGGGCTGGCTGGAAAACCACTTTTGCTGCTGTTGCAGCAAAGAGACAACCGAGGCCAAGGGATCAGTCTCGCTTGCGAGAGCGGAGGGAGTTGACGTGTCGGAGGTGGTGCTTGGAGCCGCGAGATTCTCGACGCTACTGGCCGCAGACAGGCTACCTACTGGGGCTGCGCCTGTCGCCGCAGGCGACACTGCAGGGTAGACGGTTGGTGTACCAGACGCACTGGCGCCGCCAGACGAAGGCGTGCTGGCGCGTGTGGAACCATTGCCATTGGGCTGAGCTGCCTGCTTTGCAGACACGACCGCAGCGGCGGATTGCGTGGACGAAATCGCGTTTGCTGCCGCACTCGTGTGCAAAAGACCGTAGAGTGCAGCCGGATCCATCTGCGCCACTTGCAGCAAATAGTTTTGCCATGCTTCAAATTGGGCAGTGAAGGATGCATCTCCTGGCAAGTTGGGAACGGAGCGCGACGCCAAGGCAGTGTGCTGTTGTTGCTGCGACTGTTGTGCTTGCGGCTGCCGAGCGAATGAAGATGACTGTCCCAATGCCGACGGGAATTGCTGCTGCTGCTGTTGCAATAACTGCTGACGTTGCAACTGGTACTGCTGCTGTTGGAACAGGTGCTGTTGCGGATCAAAGTAAGCGCCAGGATTCGACAACCCGCCATTTTGCGAATGAGCTGCCGGTGCGTGATGAGGATGATGATGAGACAAAGAGGCAGAGGAGTGCTGTTGCGACGAACGGCGGGCGCTGCGTGAATGGCCGTTGCTAGTTCCGTTGCTGCTGGCGCTGGCGGACGAACGATGCTTGCCAACAGTAGACCCGTTGTTGGATGCGGGCGGCCAAGCATCGAACGAGTTTCCTTCAAAGAAGGCGCGAGGCGACGGGGGGATTGAGGGTGCAGGCGATCCTTGCGCAGAAGCGTCTATGGACGGCGTTGCGGACGGCTTGCGGCGACGTGACGACTTGGTGGAGCGGGGTGAAGGCGGTGGCATGAGCGTGAAAGCAGAGTCGGCCGAAATGGAAGTGCGTTGGGACCCCGTGCCTTCGGACAAGGAGGAGCGAGCGCTGTGCGGGGCACTTTCAGACCCGCCTCCCGGCTCAGCCGCCATGACGGTGTCGTCCGACGACGAAGCATCGAGGATGGTGGTGGTGGTGGCGGTGGTCACGAGCGTGACTGACTTGACAGCAGCATGCATCTCGCCATTCGAAGCGAGGCTGAGCGACTGACTGGTGGACTGCTGCGCCATGCCAACTGCTGGAACGCCGGGCGCCGGGACCACCTCTTCAAAGATGGTTGTGGTTGAAGCGGTCGAGGCGGAGACTTGAGGCAGCGGCGAGTCGTCCTCTGTCTTGTGAGAGCGCTGGCGCATTTGCTGCTGCTTTTGTTGTTGCTGCTTGGTCTGTTGCCGTGGTGGCACGAGGCGGGCGTCCACCGCAGAGTCCTTTGCGGAAGTTGAAGTGTCTGTTGCTGTTTGCGCTGCATCGACATCATCCGCCTGCTCGGAGCCGGACGAGACAGCAGCAGCAGTAGCAGTAGCAGTAGCAGAAGTCGGCGCATGCGGGTCTCGGAACAAGCGATTGGAGATGCGACGAACTGTGGCAAACAGCGCCAAACACGCCATCAACGTCAAAAAGACGGATTCTTTCGTGCCACTCACGTCGTCCAACGGGTCCAGCTGCGACGAGGCAGCACGACGCTTGCCGCTTTGGCGTTTTGGTCGCGCAGGCTGAGTGGCCGACGATGCTGGTTGAGTTTGCTGCGACGCGTCCGCCGTGGTCTGTTGAGCAGCAGCAGCTGCTGCATCCTCAATCCGGTCTTGAGCAGACCCGGTGGTTTTGGCAACCCCGAGCGACTCGGTTGGGATGGAAGCACCAAACTGGGCGGCAAGCGAAAGGATGAGCTGGAAGTGGTCGGTGGCTTCGCGCTGAGCAATGCGCCCACGCCGAATCGACTCGAGCACGACACGCAGGCTCATGACACAGTCGCGGAGCTGAGTGATGCGCGCAGCCTTTTCGGGCGCAACGGGAGACTCGCTGGGGATGGACAGGATGTCCAACATGCGAGAGAGCTGAACTTCGAGCTGCGCAATGCCCTCGTCTGACAACTGGCGCGGCGGGTGGGGCGGGCTGGGCTGCAGGGGCATCACGTCAGAGCACCGAATTTGCGCGCTGGCTTCGTCCACTGCAGATGAGCTGCAGTCCGTGCGCGCTGGCTGGTGGACATCGCCAGCAGCAGGAACAAGCTCTTGCTCGCCGTCCTCGACAAACAACTCGCTTTCATCGTCGTAGTCGTACGCAGCGTCATCGGACATTGCGCGACCACCAATTTCAGTGGCGAGGCTGACCACCAGCGAGCCCAGAGTCGACACGGTGCGGATGGCGGTGCTAACGGCAAAGATGCACAGGCGCTGCACCGAATGCTTTGCAAGACGGGCAACGCCAAGAACCACGTCGCTGACAGTGTCCTGGGGCATCTTTTCCACAAAGCGCTGCTCGACACGTGCCGCAGCTTGCTGTGCCATGCGCAGAATCGAGTGTGACTGGTCGATTGCAGCGACAAGCGTGCCCGTGTACACCATGTTGTTGAGGCGCAGCACGACAATGCACAACTCTGAGTTTGGATGATTGTACAGCTGCGCAAGCACCTTTTGCTTTGCGTTGGCAATCGCTTCGTTGACAGAGCCGTCGGCCAGGGCCAAGCTCAGCTCATGCGACAGGTGCTCGTACCAATGGGCAATGCGGGGATAGGCGAAAACGGTGCATTGGCGGTCGATGCCCGCCGGCGCAGGAGGCAACTGACATTCTTGCTGGAACATTCGGAGCTGCTTTTGCGTTTCGGACGGAGCAGCATCCGCGTTGTCAGGATTGCTTGGCGAGGCAGAGGCCGATGATGATGGAGCAGATTGCGAATCGTGGCTGAACAGCGAGGCTGAATCACCCAGCGTGCGGTACTCGGACACGCGCTGATAAATGTTAAGAAAGGTGGACTGAAGGAGTTCCTCGTGTGCGGCAAAGTGGTGCGCTGCTTGGTGCGCGGTGCCAAAGAGGGCGTGCGCATCTTCGTACGAATAGGGTGCAAAAGGGTTTTGGCGAGTCGCCGAGCGAGGCACACGCAAATGCTGATGCGGCGCTACGGGTGAAGGCGTCGGCGCTGTGGACGACAGTTGGAGGGCGCTGCCGACTTGAGCGAGCTGCGAACCCAACATGACGGCGTCCGCCATCCACACCCGAGAACCACAGTACAGGACGGGCAGCTTTTTGGGCGAAGCAGCCTGGCTGTTGGTGGATGTAGTGACGCTTCGACATTGTAGCGACGACCATGGCCCGCGGGTTGCCACCAACTCGATCGGGAGCGAACCGAGGAAGGAGGAGATTGCGGACGAAGCGGTGCTGCTTGTTGCGAAAGGGAGTTGGGCCGGCACGGAGTTTGCGTCCAGACTGCCCGAGGCCGGCGATGGCGGAGTGGCAGGATTGCCTTGGTGGTGGTGGTGGTGGTGGTGTGGGTGGCTGTGGTGGCTGTGGTGGTTGTGGTTTGCACTTCCAGAGGGTGCAGCGGCTGGTGGCAAGGAGGGGCCTGGACTTGCCGAGGAGGCGAATGCTGGTAAAGAGGCAATGCCGCTGACAAACTGGGACAGCCAAGGCAAGTCGGATTTTGGGGTGAACAGGGCGTCTGCCAACGAGAGCACCGCAGGAGGATTCAAATTGCGTACGTCGGACGATGGATAGTCGTCGACGGTCGCGATGAATATGCTCAGGCCAATCCACAAAATGCAGCCCACCCAAAACCGAAGCGAGTCGATATACCGCGTTCTTCGCGGCGATTTACGGATTTTTTTCACGGCAGCAGGGATGTCATGAGATGTTAACAAGGAAGAGGAGGAGGAGGAAGAAGAAGAAGAAGATGCAGAGGAAGAGGTAGAAATGCTGGAGGAAGCTGGTGGTTGCATAGTGTGTGCAGCACCGTTAGCAGCAGCAGCATGGGATGCTCCGGGCGGAGCGCCTGGTATTGGCGAAGAGCCAGTGCCTGAATTGACAGCGGCTGGTGGCGCTGAACGCTCCAACGGAACAACTTTTCGGACTAGATGGAGCACCGACGCCCATATTTTGGCACCACTGCCTATTGGTGGAGGTCCTGGCGGTACTGCTGCGGCTATATCTTGCTTGCTGTGTTGTGCGCCATTGAGGCCGAGATGGCGAGACCCATCTCGCGTTGGCATCTTGTATGCAGATGTGTTCTTGTCAACAAGTGTGCCGCAGCAAGTGGGCGACCCTTGTTTTTGTTTGGTGTGTGTTGGAAATTCACCACCAATGAACTTGATAAAAATCTTGATTCAAAAAATATCTGTGAGAATCACATACAAGAACGAAACATTTGGTCAAACACAGTGAGAAGACAATCACGAGTCGCTGGTCAAAAAAAAAAAAAAAAAAAAAGAAAAAAAAAAAAAAAGAAAAGTCTCCGCAAGAAGTGAACTTGGTTCTTTTGTTCCACACACACACAACAACTGTGACACAGGTCTCTCTCTCTCTCCCGGTGTTATCCTGTTGGGATGCAGTTATGATGAATTCATGGTATGGATTGTCAATATGCAGTCGAGAGAATCTCCGTTCAGATTACGAAACGCGACGTGATTTTAGGGGTTTTGTGAGATTGTGCAGCAACCGATTGTCGGCAAGTCGTGTGGTCCTGCTCTCGATTGGACTTTGGACCAGAATGCGTGAGCATGGAAAAACAGTGGCGTTGCTTGCAAAAATAAGCAATATAGAAGAAGGGACGGTTCTCCATTCGGGTTGCAGTGATTGAGCAACAGAGAGAGAGAATGATAGAGAGAGAGAGAGAGAGTGTGAGAGAGAGAGAAAGGGAAGAGCACTGTCTCGCAGCCAGAGACCGACCGCACAACCACAGAGCTTGATTAAGAGCATTGCATGATAGTAAGAGTGGTAGTGAGTGATAGGGAAGAGGGGGGGGGGTGACCAAAGGAGAGTACTTGGTGAACGGCTCGAGATCCATTTCGGCTGTTGCTCACTCTGCCCTCTTCTCTCTCTCTCTCGCCTCCCCCACCCCAAATTGTCTCACATTTCTCCACAGACTGAGACTGAGGTTGGAGTCCCAGAAAGAGAGAGAGAGAGAGAGAGAAGGAGAAGGAACGAAAAGCAGACGCTTCATCGTAATAATAAATGGCTGTTTTTTTTTTTTTTTTTTTTTTTTTTTTTTTTTTTGGCTGGGATTTGCATTAGAGCGCGGAATTAAATAATAAAAAAATAATAAAAAAAGAAGGAAAAAAAAAATCGCAATCCTTGGGACTTTGGATTCGATGGCGTTTCACATTACATTCAAAGCGATGCAAGTCGGGCAGTTGTGAAAAAGCAAAACCCAACCCCTCAAGTGAGAAATGAACGAAGAGGGGGTTGGCAAACAAAAGCGGAGAGGAGAACGGGCGTTGCCGAAACAAAAAAAAAAAAAAAAAAAGAAAAAAAAAAAGGGCCGAAAACAAAAAAAAAAAAAAAAAAGGCCGAAAACCAAAAAAAAAAAAAAAAAAAAAAAAAAAAAGGCAAAAAAAAA
>NW_011887310.1:40075-81690 GCF_000151315.2 Capsaspora owczarzaki ATCC 30864 | reverse complement strand
CTGGAATGACCCGCTCGGCCCACAGGCTCCTCGTGCATTATTTCACAATAATACAAAACCGTTGGCATGAATTCCTCGAGCTAGTTTCACGTAAACTGCGGCAGTCGCAAGCCGGTGCCGCACAAACGATTCGGCAAAATCGGACTTGGTGAAGCCATCAACACCGAGCGCAGATAGCCACGCCAGTACAAAATCAAAGCAGTTCCTGTCAGTAACGTGATACCTGTGCATGACAAGCATCCAACAAGGGAGAAAAAAAAAAGGAGGGGGGGGGGAGAGGAGCACGATCAGTAAAACCAGAGACAACAGGGGCCGTGCTAACTGCAACCCACTCCTGGACATCGAAGGCAGCGGCAGCATGAGCCTCAAACATTCAAAACAGCAACGCGATAGCCATACCCTGTCTGTTGAGGCTCCATTGAAGCCATCCACTCCAAGCAATGACTTTCGAGCCGCGCATCCCACTCCTCGTTTGACAAGTGCGCGAGCTGCGGAAGCTGCACCGCAATGCATTCGCTCCATCCAATGTCATCGCGCATGCAGCCTCGCTCGTCAAAGTTGAACACAATCGAGCCTGAAGTCAACCAACGCATCGGTGAGACGAGAGCTGCAACATTGTATGTGCCCAACCCGAACCCCCTTCATCTCCCCAAGCCTCCAACGTGAAACTTTACCATCGGAAGATGCAATTCCAACATGAAGTGGCCCTGATCCTGCAGTAAAGCTCCTAAGAAACAGAGGAACGAGTCGGAAATCAGCAAACTTTTCAATTTCAGCAGCTCCGACCCGCGTATCAGACCTCTCCAGTTCACCGCGACATGCACTCGTTACCATAGCATGTTTCCAGCTGTTGGACGGACGAGCAGCGATCGCTGGCTTTGCGTTGCAGAGACCAACGGCGATGCAATTCGCTGGACGGTCATTCCGTGCCATTCGACGCTGCCCGACACGAGTCCATTGCCACCAGGTGCCACTGAACTTGCCGTAGTATCACGCTTGACTCCCTGTGATAGCTCTGGGCCGGTCTGGGCCGGATGGACGTCTTGGTCCAATACTGCTGGTTCAGCGCCGCTCTTCTGCTGACGCTCGGCCGTGGCGAGGACAGCATCAAACGACTCGAATGGCTGCGTAGGCCAACGTTGCTTGCAGACCGGACAGCGACTGGGCCAGGCCTGGTCGAAGAACAGCACCGACGTACCCTCGCAATGGAAGACCTGCAGAATGTCACTGGCGACCATCACGACTATTTGCAAAGGTCTGTCAAGCACAACAAAAAGAGTCCGAAGATTGGACTGCGTTAAGTTAGATTGAGAATGCTGAAAGTGGATCAATCAACTGTTGCTGATTTTCGTCGCAATACATTCAATGTGCTCGAAGGTCTTTCATTTTGCAAGGATTTTAAACTACATGATGGATAGTACAGACAACGGAGCAAAGAAAGCACGCACGGATCTCTGAGAAGGTTTGAATCGACACGAGTGGTTCATGCTCATGCTCATGAGGCAGAGGACTGGGCCAGTTCAATCAATCGCAGAGTGCCAATGCTGTTTGCGCAAAGCAGCAGGTTGGACTGACCACGGAAGCACACTGCGCATACAAATCGCGAGGTATCTTGGTCATTCTGGGGCGGTGCCTGCAATGACAAAGGCAAGTGAGGGGAGTGTGAGTGTGAGAGGGTCATTTCGACGAATGCAAGCAAAAACGAAACTACTGGAACCCAGCTTCTTACCCCTTCGTAGTCAAAGCGATGCTCGATTGCAGGATGCGAGATTGACTTGTAATAGACAACCACGGCGTTCTTCTCGCTGCCACATGCGATAAACTGCGAGTTTGTGGTCAGGCCGACAAAGTTGCGTTCGTTCGTGTGCCCCGAGAACGTTCGGAGCAGCTGTCCGTTGTTGACATTCCACAGCTTCAGCGTACTGTCGGTCGAACTGCAAATGTTCACAAGCGCAACAGAAGGAGTTCCTCAGTACTGGCACGAACAGGTTTCCGATACTGCCTTTTGGCCCCATATCGCAATGTTTGTGAACTTACGCCGTGACAAAGTCGCTAGAGTTGAGGAACTTGACGTACGACACCGCCTTGGAATGGCTCTGGAACACGCGAGCAGGTTGCTTGGTGTTCCGCAAATCGAACAAGTAGACCGAGTGATCTGTGACACCCCAGCCGTTCGCAAAAAAACAACAAAATAAAAAGTTACCAACAACAACTGTGGCAGTGATGCTTCTCAGTCATGCTACCGACCAGCAGAGCCGGCGAGAATCTCGTTCGAGTTGACTGGGTTGAACTTGACAGTGCACACGTTGGAAGGCGTGGTGATGTTGAGCATTGACTGCGCCGCCGTCGTGCTCCAAATCAGCACTTCAACGACAAACAGCGACCAAACAAAAACACAAACTGTCAGTGCAATTCCCAGCAAAAACCAAAGACAAGCAGGGGAACAAAACAAACCTCGAGAGTCATCAGAGCCCGAAGCAAGTCGTGTCGGATCGGTCTGGGCAAAGTCAACCGTCCATGCACGCTTCTCGTGCTCTTGGAAGATGCGGAGATTTTGTCCAGTGTTCACATCCCACAGTCCGACCGCACCAGAATAGTCGCTCACGGCCAGCACGGACTGCATGAAGGGGTTCCAGCTTTGCGAGCTGCCGACAGCATGCAACACCAGCGAAAATCATGATTCAGTAACGACCCTCATTGCATTGCATTGCATTGATGCATCGAAGGCCAGGATGAAAACTCACCTGATCTTGTGCTCAAGGGTGATTTCCAAGACTGGATAGTGCACGTCGACGTAGGTGGTATTGGCAAACGTCTCAAAGTCAAAAATCTTGATCTTCTTCTGAACACCTGCCGTCGAAAAGACCTTTTCGTCTTTGTCAAACTCAATGCTGCGGCGGAAAACGAGTGAGCATTCAACAATAACAAATGGCCTTCTTGACAATTCATGAATTCCAACCTGGAAATGATGCTGGAAAAGTTGTCTGCATCGCCGTAACGGAGAGTGGTCAGCACGTTGGCTGTGTCGTAGCGTGTAAACATGGAGAGACTGGTGGAGAAGCGGTTGACAGCCCCTGTTTGCAAAAACCCCCAAAGAGTTTGCCACTTCCGTTGAGCAAACGAACAAAAACAAAAAAAAAAAAAAAAAAAAACGGCCCAACAAAGACCCTCGAGTCAAACAAACAATTCGTTTGGCAATAAAAAAAAGGGTGCTTACGTCCAGGTGTTCGGCGATGCGCGTCAAAGTAGTGTTGAAGCAAGTCGGGAAACTCTGTGTACACGCGATTCTTGCGCTGTGCCAGCGATTTCATGTACGCGGGTTTCTGCACCGCTGAAACCAACGATGTAAACGCAGCAGATCCGGACAGCGCAATCGGACCAGATGGGTTGCGAGGTTGTGACCCGTCGGCCACAGCAGCCGATTCCGTCGGCTCCGGGACCTCATCAGCGAGTCGAGATCGCTTCGAGGGCGGGCCCGAATCGCCCACTTCACTGGCTTCCAGCTGGCGGAGGGAATTTCGGCGTTCGGTCGTAGCTTGCAAATCAGCTTGGATGGTGCGCAGTTGATTCGCCAATTGCAAGACCTCCTGTGAGAAACAAACCAAAAAAAAAAAAAACAAAAAAAAAAACCAAGTTCCACCCACAACCCCCCCCCCCCAAAAAAGGTTAAGTGGCCAGACCCGAATAATCCCACAAGGAGCGCAACCGTTCCTTCTCACGTACCACTTTCGTTCGGCGTTCAGCTTCGGTCAAGAACGTGTGCAAAAGCTCCGTTTCGATCGATTCTTCCGAGGCGACGAGTTGCCTGCGTTTGTTTTCGAGGGTTTGAAGCACTGCCGTAATGTCGGGGAGAGACCAAGAGGACTTGGTGCAGAGCTGCTGGAGCTGGGACAGAGGATTGCGCAGGTACGATTCAGCGAGTCGCTGGGCGAGTGCGTTGGGAAACATCTGGGTGAGCGGCGGTCCGCCTTGCAGACTGGGCACGGCAGGGCCTTTTGAATGATCTTTTCAAGACACGAGTGGCACATGTTGTGGCCGCAGGTGGACATGAACGGAGCCGCCATCAGCTGCAGGCAAACGGGGCACACCAAATCCTCTGGGATGTCGGCTTCTTGCAACTGCACGTTCGATCTGAGTGTGGTCGTCTGATTTTCTGACAATGACGCCATGATGTTGGAGACGGACGAATCCTCGTCAATTTGCCAGGCAGACGATCTGGGCCTTGTTGCTTCGTTGGCGGCGGGGCCGTTGCTGTTGCTGCTGGATGTAGCTCCCGGAGGCAAGTTTCGCCAATGGGGAACTGCCTGCTGTGGTGTGGGCATCGCGGCACCCAAGCGAGCCGACGACGGGTGAACAGCACTTGTGGACGCAGATGTCAGAGCTGTTGGCAATCCCGAGCCACTCTCGGCAGCGGCTGCAGCAGCAGCAGCAGCAGCTCCTAGTGGAAGTGGAGGTGGAGCAGAGAATGAGAAGGTTCTGTGCTGAATGGCCACTTCTGTCGGTCGTTCTGTTGGCTGCCCGCCAGACGGCATTGCGGCCCAGCCGAGCGGCAACGGAAGCAGGTCGAGCGGACTCGGGCGCGTCGCAGAAGAAGCCGACGACGACGACGACGCCGACGACGACGACGATGAAGCGGCGGCAGCACTCGACTCGAAGCGGCGATTTGAGCGTGTTTCTGCTCCTCCAGGAATCTCAGAATTGGCCTGACGAGCAGCTTGATCCTCCAACAGCCGTCGAAGTAACGCTCGTTTCCGGCTGCCTTCCATAACCAGTCGAGATGGTTGTCTTACCCTTCGTCGGTTTGGTTCTGTTGAACAGCAAAGCAAAGGGAACGCGTTGCCCAAAGTATCCAATCGTGTTAGTCACCAAATGCTCATGCATACTAGGAGTATTCTCCATCGTCAATACTGATGGTATACGGCCAATCTCAACCAATCTCAACCAATCTCAACCAATCTCAACCAATCTCAACCAATCTCAACCAATCTCAACCAATCTCAGCAGATCAGCCACTCGTTTTGAGGGTGATTTTTGGTTGTTTAGCACATAAATTGAGCTTTACCAGATGGGTTTTGACTCAGCGGTCCATTTGGATCTGGATTGTCATCTGGCTGCTCGCTGAGATTGACACGTCTGAGCGCTTGAGCGCGCGCAATTGGATCGCTGTGCTCGACCGCATCGTCGTCGCTATCGTCGTCGCCAGTCCCACCGCGCTGGTGGCTGCTGTCTGCATGCTCACTGCTGCCTTGTTGGGTCGTAGTGGGAGCAGCAGCAGCAGCAGCAGCAGCAGCGGCGGCAATAGTAGTAGTGGACCGGCGATCGTCATGGCTGAGCGCTGGCCCATCGTCGCCGTCGAGCTCTCCCGCTGCCGCTGCCTCGTCGTGGTCATCGTCATGGCCAGTGTGATCATTGAGAGGATGGTCGCCCGGTTGACCCGATGGAGCAGCGGACGATGACGAGGACGACGCCGAGCGCGTTTGCGTTGAGCCTCGTCCTGGTCCTGCTGCTCCTCCTGCCGACTGCTGCGATGGGTTCATAGTGAGAAGGAGGAAGAGGACGACGCGAACTGTTGGGAAAGGTCAGTCAGTGAAAACAGCTCAGAGTCTGAGAAACAGCAAAAAGGAGTAAGGAAAGAAGCGAATTGGGGATTATTAATAGGAGTGAGCTCTGAATGGCTCAGACTCTGAGTAATCTTGAGTGGGAGACGTATTAGAGAGTGAACACGTTTCAAGTGGAAGAAGGAACAGCGAACAACAGTTAAAGTTCATTTGGATTTCAACACACACACACACACACACACACACACACACACACACACACACACACACACACACACACACACACACACACACACACACACACACACACACACACACACACACACACACACACACACACACACACACACACACACACACACACACACACACACACACACACACACACACACACACACACACATGCAGAGTGTCAACGGGTGGACGCGTTGCATAAAAACTCGTGGTCGTTCGTCTGCCAGTCGCTTCGTTGACACGTCTCGGAGCAGTACTTCGCCTGCTTGCATCGTCCGCACGCCTTGAGTAGAGAGGCTTCTTGCTGCTTGAGGCAGAACCAACACAGCGGGATATGATCACCGATGATCAGGTGGTGCTGAGGGTCATCGACACGAATGCGCATCGAGTCTGACGGTACGACACGTGCCAATGGAGAGGTAATCTTGATAACTCGGCCAGGAACCAGCAACCTCTCTTGCGCCGCCGAGAGGTTGTAGATGCTCAATACGGCCGGAGCTCGGGACGAGTCTTCGACAATATACGAGATGGAAGTCGCGCGAAGGCCGCTCCCCACAATCACGCACTCAAGCACACGGTTGTGATAAAGCCTCTCGACGCAAGGGAGAAACATCTCGTCGATTTGAATCGGTGACCGGGGCAAGGTTTCAGCAGAGGTGATGTGTTCGCTGGGTGTTGTGAATTTGAACGTAGGCTTGAATTGTTGGGCCTCCTTCAGAAACTTCACGCGCGACGAGCGATACACTTCAAGGACCTTGGAGGAGAGACCACGCGGCATTAGGGCTTCAGGAGCACGAGGTCCCGACAATAAATGGCCGCCCTCGGGAGGGACGAGCATGACTCGTCGGGCGGCAGGGCGCCCCTTGGCGAGCGTGGCCAAAAGGTCCTCGAGCATCTCACGATTGGGCGACTTGTGGCGCGGCTGCAGAAATCCTGGCAGGGTGTGCTGTGCCGCAATGCCCAGATCGAGGAGCGTTTGCGCTTCACGACAACTTTGTTCGACAGATTCAAGGCTTAGAAGAGACAAGAGGCCGAGCTGAAAGTACGCTTCGCATACTTCACGATGACCAAGGTGTTTGTGCTCGAGAAATTGCATGAAGAGTTTGCGCGCTTGCTCGGGCTTGTCACAGATCCGGTACGCAGTGCCCAGTGAATACGTCACGTCAAGTCGCTCAAGGTCGTTCTCGCTGCGATTGCCAACAAGCTGGAAGGCGCGTTGCAGGTGGAACAGTCCCTTTTCTTTGTCTTTGTCTGAGGAATCAAACATCAGCTGGTAGCCGGCTCGCAGGTTGAAGAAGCTGTCCTCGCAGTATTGGTTGGCAGTCGAGATCGCGTACTCAACCCCTGTGCCAGACAGCAGAGTACGTCTGTCATGTTCCAAGGTCTCGTCTGGATGTGATTGCTCGAGAATGACTTGAAGGACTGCCGCACTTTCCGGATCACAAACAAGCCCGCCGTCAACGGTACGCCTGGCACTCGCTGCCAGCGAAATGAGTCGACGCGTGCTGTCGGCTGTCACTGGGTTCCTGCGAAACTCATCGATCGCAGCGATCAGCTGACGCTTGGCACGAAGCAGGCTGCTCAGGTAGACAGTCGGCGAGGCGATGGCCTCCAGCTCGTCCAGCGTAGGAAACTGGTTGAACGGTAGCAGAGTCGGAGGAGCGCGGCGCCGAGGCATCATATTGCAAAATTCTTGGACGTGTTGAAGGTTTTTTGGGCCTACTCGTTGAATAGTCGATCGAATCTCCGATGCCAAGGCCGCAGCTTTATGAACGCCGAACGCTTGGGCCGTGTCTGCCCACTGCGCTGCGCGTTCCAACAAGCCCAAGTCGCGTAATAGCAAGCTCATGTTGGTCATACCCTCCGTGCACCCGCCCTCAACTGCCAGGCGGAAGTAATCTCGCGCGAGAGCGAGATTAATGGGCGATTCATCAAAGCCCTTCCAGTGGTACAGGCCAAGCATGTTGTAGCCCGTGGGCATCTCGAGATCGGCAGCGCGCTGGTAGTAGGGTAACGCCAAGCGTAAATTTTTGGAGCAGCCGATACCATTGAAGTGATTGTTGCCGAGCGAAACAAAAGCGGCCCCAATCGCAATCCGCTGGTCTTTGAACAACTCGTCATCACGAATCGGGACTTGCGTCGCTCTCTCAAACCACGCAGTTGCTTGCGCGATGTCTTGAGCAACGCCTAGCCCTTTCATCAGAAAAAGACCAACGTTGTACATGCCAATCGCGTTGCCAAGCTGCGCCAGACGCAGAAAGACTGGATAGGCTTGTGCAAACTTGCCATCATCTCGCAAATTGTGTGCTTGGATGTTCAGCTGGAACTCCGTTGCAAAGGACGAGGGTGACGCAGACGATTCAGCGGTCGAAGTCCCGAGCGATGTAGCAAGTCGTAGAAGTGCATCAAAATTCGCCTGGCCGCCCACTCGGGCCACGTCTCGCTGGCGGAACGGAGACTCGGCGGCATTCTGAAATGCCATAGAATACGCTGAATTCTGGTCCTCTCCACGTTCGATTGTGGCGCGCTCAAGGCGGCACTTGTCGAGCAGCTCGCGTGCCAGGCGTTTCTCGGCAGTACCCGGCTGGAAGCCACTGTACGCGCATTCGGCGTGCCTGCAGGCCTTTGTGTGCTTGCCACACTTCAGATACGCCTCTGCCAGACGGAGGTGTGCCTTGAACGCTGGCGTGCCCTGCAGGAGCGCACGCTTGGCATCATGCTTGGCCTCGACGAAATGTGCGAGTTTCAGATGAGCCGTGGCGCGGTTGGTCAGGAGGACTGCAGTAAGCTCGGACGGATAGTGCTCAACGCGAAGAGGGCAGCGGTGTAGCACTTGATGGCTTCGTCGAATGCATTTTGCTTGAACAGCTCGTTGCCAGCAGCCTTCTCGCGCTCTGCAGCCGCGACGGCGTCTGGTGCGGGCGCCGACACTCTGTGCAGTGTTTCGTTGAAGCAGGCGTCGAATTCGGTGGCATCCGTGGCCAGTTTGTCGACGAGGGCTGCGCGCAGTCCGTCGCGGATTCTCGCGTACTCGAGCGGCGTAATCTCAGACGCCGTGGCATGAGCAAAGTCGTTGCGATACTTGACAATCTCGCGGACTGCACTGCGATCGTTCTCGCTGAGCGGCAACACGTTCAAGAGGATGGATCCAAGCACAGTAATGTCCCAGGTTTCCGGCTTCCCCTTGGCAATCTCGGGACGCTGCTTCTCGCAGATTTTTGGCGGAAGCTTCGCGAGCAGAGCTGCACCCGAGCGAGTATCGTGCGTCCATGCAGTCATCGTGGCTGGGGCTGCTGCGGAGGTTGAAGCGGAGGTTGAAGCGGCAGGTGTGGCAGCGCTGTCACTCATCGTATGAGATCCGGTTGCCAGTCCCGCAGCACCCGCGATTCGGTCATCCTTGCCCTTGCTCTTGCTCTTGCCCTTGGCCTTGTCCTTGCCCTTGCCCTTGCCCTTGCTCTTGGCCTTGGACAGAGGAGGCAGACCAGCGACACCTGGACCTGTGGTTGCGCTCGAGCTCAGAACGGTCGCTCCGTCGCACTCAGCAGCACCGCCACTGCCACCGCCACCGCCACCAGGGGCAGCACCAGCGCTTGGGGCAGCCTTGCATTGTGCGTCCCACGTGCTAACAAAGAGCTTTGCCAGGACGTTCCTCGCAAGCAAGAGTGCGAGGCTCAGGTTTTGGTAGATTTCTTTTGTTGGAGTACTTTCGGACATCAGCAAGATTTCTGAGAATTTGTTTTCATCCTGGCAGATTTAGACTGGCCTACAATCCGAACCGAGTGTGAGTTTCTCTTTGGTTGATTAGATCAATGTTACAGCTATAATCCGCTCTCTGGCACTTTTCTGGCACTGAATCGCAGCAAATTCAAATCCAATCTTGGTTCAGGTTTCAACAGCAACTGTCCTACCCCAGGGTCGGCACGTTCAAGTTCGACCCAGCACGTCTGCCTCTTCTGCAAGCTTCCAGTAGCTTGATGGCAATCTTCAGAATCTCTCGGAATGTAAACCTCACTTTGTTCTGCGATGAATTGAACATGTTGCCGCAATTTGAGGGTTCGAATTGCTCAACGTCGTTTCCCGTATCCCGCTTTCCTGTACCAATAAATCCACTACGAATTGATTCAGACGGCAAACCGAAAGGGGTCGACTGCGTTTACTTTGGCATGGCGATGATGACAATGCGCTCGAGCATCTCAAAGCTAAACCGAGTCTTGTTGCTCTTCACTTCGACGTACTCAATCTGCGAACCGACGGGGGAGAAGGCTTGCTCAATGGCGGCGTTCGTGACGTTGAACGGCGGGCCTGCCATCACGCCTTCCTCGTAGTCAATCATTGCCGCAAGAATGCGCGCAGTCGGGGCGAGAATGCGAGTCATCGTCACGGCGTACTTGGTGCGCAGCGCAGGCTGCATGGCGACAAAGCTGCCACGATCGAACGAAAAGTGGAGCGCTCCGACATCCTGTGGTTTGGGGTGGAGGTCGCCAACACAAAACACAAGTGAGAACAACCAAACAAGCTGTTACAGACTCCTAGAGGAGCTGAGGTGATGCGAACCAAAAGCCTTTTACCTTGGAAGTCACGGCAAACAAATCCGCCTGGAAGATGGAAATGTTCATGTTCGGATCAGTGCTAGTGTGCACCTTGACAGACTCCTTGGTCTCGTGCAGGACGTGCTGCTCCGTCTTGAACGGGATGTTGTTCTCTTGGAAGAATTCTTGAATGGCTTGCTCGACAATCTGAGACACATTGAGATTCAAGTTAGAACAAAACGCGGTTTCAAGCACTTCTTTGAGGGCCTTTGGTGATTTATAACGCAACAAAATAACGTTTTTTCTTGAATCGTCCTTCTGAATCGTGTTTGCAAGGTGTGACTTTCATGTCTGAGACAACTTTCGGTGATTTTCGGTACTTCTTAGAGAGCCATCCCCCCCGGCTCTTTCCTCCCAAATCCAACGTTGCCCAACTGCAATGTTGGATCACTCCAAAGTGGTGCCACGATTGCCAACGGGTTGGCCCCCTCCCCCCAAAAGTGCAAATGGGGCCATCGCGACACGGAGATTTGGCTTGGAAACCGAAAAAAGTCGCCGTGACTGAATTCAATGTTTGACAGGTCGCTCCATTTGCGCCACTGCTACTCTATTGCGTACTGCTCACTGCTCACTGCTGATCCCATTGCGTAATGACGGGATTGAAATAGTACCTCAATGCCGACGACGCGGAAGCCCAGGCGAGCGAGGAAGACGAGGTCGATGGTCTTGCCGCAGAGAGGGAGCAAGAAGCCGGCCTGCGACGGGGCCGGACGGACGTACTCTGCAAGCGCCTTGGTGCGCGCCTGGAGCAGGGCCTGCGGGGTGCCGTCGTGCTCGTCGACAGCTGGGTAGGGCTGTCCGATCAGTTTTGGGAGGTACTCGACGAGCACGCTGGTTGGAAGAAGTGTCAGTCGTAGTCAGTGAGAGGAATAAGGAATCGCACTCAGTCAGTCAGTCAGTCAGTCAGTCAGTCAGTCATCATACGGATTGGCAGTCGGGATGTGCCAGCCAATCTCGTGCTTGACCCAGCGCTCGCTCCAGAACGCGGGCGACGCAATCGCAATGCCTTCCGATGGAGTAAAGTTCATGATGAATGGTTTGAGTTTCAAAGGAAATTTGGAAATGGAAATGGTAAGGACTGAGCCGATGTACCAGTCAGTACAGGAGCGTCGCATTTCAAAGAAACATTGTCTCAAGTTCCGTACAGTGTGGCGTGTGGTTGCCTTTGCTTGTAAGCGTTGGACGGAGCTGCTTTGAGTGAGGACCTTGAAGGGCTTTTGCATGGGGTTTGAGCGATTGCGTTTGCGTCTTCTTCCCCCTACTCGCTGCCCCCCTTCTTTCTTATTTCAAACCAAGTCACACAATCCAATCTCAATTTCTGAGCTTATTGGTTGTCACCCAAATCCGTGTTTGGATTTTGTTTGATGATTTCGCATTGCTCTTTTTTTTTTTTTTTTTTTTTTTTTTTTTTTTTTTTTTTCGGTAAGCTTATTTCCATACATTTTCCATTGATTTCTCATTTTGACTGCTTCACTGTCTCCTGTTTGTCGCTCTTCCCCCGCCTCCGCTCTTTTGTTCCAATTCACTCAACAACAAAAAAGCGAAACGACCTTCTCGTCTCTTTTGGTCTTTTTGTGTGCGACGTTGAACAAGAAGGCACTTTTTGAGGGTTGTTGTTGTGGATCTATCTCTATGGAAGCACCATTGCGCTCAACTGCCGACTCTTCTCTCTCTCTCTGACTCTCTCTCAACTTGTAGCCATTGATCCTGGGACTGAGTGAGAGTGAGTGAGAGTGAGTGAGTGAGAGTGAGGCTGCTCAGTTCAGTTCTCTCGCTTGCTCTCTCTCTCCCCCTTTGACCCCTTCTCCCCCTTCTCTCCCCCCCTTCTCTCTCTCTCGCTCTCTTCCTTCTGTAACCCCCCCTTCTTGACTCTTCCAAAATCGCTTCAAATGCAGCACTACTGACGCCCAGTTCTATCGGATTCAGCGGCCACCTGTTTTTGCTTTACTGTTCGCTCAGTTCGTTGGCTTCGATCTGAATTTGAATTTTGAGTTTGGAGTTGGAGAGCAAAAGCGAGGCAAGCGTTTGGTGGCCTTCGACTGTGCGTTTTAGTGCAATTTCCGTATGATTTTTGTTTCCGTTTTGATTCGATTGTCATACTCTTTTTTTTTTCTTCTTTTCGTTCTTCCTTCGTCGCTCAACTGTTGGGGGTTTAACTGGGGTCTTTTGCACTTGAATCTCGATCGAGTGGTGGTTGTTGATCTGGTTGGCTTTTTTTCGTTTTGCAGACTTTGATCTGAAAATCGTATGGAAAACTGTTTGAACTCGAAATTTCAATGGTCTTCCATTCAAAGTTGCAATCCTTGACTTGGTTTCTCACTTGACTTTGACTTCGTTGTGGCTTTTTGAACATAGGGAATCATAGGAAGGAAACCCCACCCCCTTCCATAGAACAAGCTGCCTTGAGCGAATTTGTTTGCCCTCCCTCCCCCCCGCGTCGCGCACGAACACTGGACAACCGAGTCAACGCATCTGAGCTACAAACCAGCGCTTTGACACTCTGGGCAAGAACAATTCAGCCACAAATGGCAACGTCGTTAGGGCACACGCCAGCCATCCGGCGATCGTCGTACGAGCAATTACTAGAACA
This sequence comes from Capsaspora owczarzaki ATCC 30864, assembly GCF_000151315.2. Classification (NCBI taxonomy): domain Eukaryota; class Filasterea; order Ministeriida; family Capsasporidae; genus Capsaspora; species Capsaspora owczarzaki. Next base: position 68,719 of record NW_011887310.1, on the reverse strand, counting down.
AATGTCGCCAGATCAGCCGACAGAAGCACACGGCGATGATGCACAGCAAACGCCAGCCACAGCCGACGCGCCAACAGCCACCAGCGCCACTGCCACTGCCACTGTCACTGCCACTGCCGAAATCACGCCAACCCCTTCGAATCTTACTGCTCCTGCTTCGGCCGCCCCTTCTACAACCACCCCTGCTGTCGACGCAGCACCACCACAAGCTGCACAAATGTCCTACGCAGCGCTCGAGCAGCAGCGCATCCTAGAGTGGCACCAACGAGAGAAGGCGCGCGAGGCAGAGCGTGAAAAGCGCTTCAAGAGCGATCGCGAGCTGTACGGACTGCCCGAGTTCCACAAAATGTTAGCAGACGCGCAACCAAACTGGGATGCGTACTGGACGGACGTGCAAAAGGCCGTGGAATACCTCACCGACTTTTCCCAAAAGTCGGACGCCACGCCACCCATCTCGGAAAACGCGGAGGCCAGCATGTTGGCCACCTTTGCTGGGCAGCAACCAGGCCTCTCGGCGTCCTTCACGAGCATTGCCAGCAATGGCAGCAACGGTAGTAGCACCAGCAATAGCAACGCGCCGAGTGCACGCGCGAGCATGTACAGCGACCTCAACTACCCGTTGGGGCGGGATTCCACCACCTCGTCGCACAGCTCGCTTGCGAGCGCCGTTAGCGCCTCGGAAGCCACTCCGCCTTCGTCCTCGGGCTTTTTGGCACCCGCCACCGCCGCGGCAACGTCCACCGTCGGTCGGCGGCACAATTCGCGCAGCAGCGTCAACAGTCTCACTAGCACCATCTTTGCCACCATTGGCGTGCATTCTGCCAACACCGCCGACGGCTTTAAGCCTCGGTACACGCTGTCTGAAATGCAATCCCGCTTCCAGAGCATCTATCCCGAATACTGGACGTTTCTGAATGAGACGCACAAATTCTCTGGCCACATGCACGACTTTTACGACACTCTATTCATGTACGGCTTCCGAACCACAGAGCGAACGGGCAGCGGCGGCTTCCGCGAGCAGCGCAATGCCCACATGAACATGGACCGCTACATGATTGACCCGAAGGAGTTTGGACGAGCAGTTTGCGTCTACCTGCGGCAGCAACGCAAGCTATTCCACACGCGAACCCTCTGGCACGACGGACGGCGGCCGGCTCGCTCGCCCAATTCCTTCGCCCAGAAAGAAATTTTCAACCAGGTCAAGTCCGACCGGTGCGTGCACGTGCTCAATCTGGGCGACATTCACGGCTGTTTTGGCGCGCTTCTCAACTTTTTGGCAGGCCTTGCCGACCAGCGGCTGCTCGATGACCAATGGCGGCTACTCAGCCCGGACGTCTGCGTGGTGCTGACGGGCGACTTGGCCGACCGCGGCTTTTTCGGCGTCGAAGTCTGGCTTGCTGTCCTGTACCTGCTGATTCGCAACCCGAATCAAGTGTTTGTCCTCAAAGCCAACCACGAGTATGGCGCCGAGAACGAGTTCCGGCACGACGAGTGCCCGCTCAAACTGCGCCTCAGCCCCAAGATTTTCCAGCACATTTTCTACCGCATCGCAGAAACATTTCCCGACCTCCTCTTCCTCGGCATCAAATCGGCCAACGAGATCAATTACTTTGTGTACACGCACGGCGCCGTGGAGCCCGGCTACGTCCCCAACGGGTTTCTCGCGGCCTCCCCGAAAACGCGCTTCCATCTGATTGAGTCGTACGATCGCACCTGGTTCTTTGATCACCTGTCGCGAACCGACCCGGCGCTGTGGAAGCGTGTGCAAGGGGCGCGGTACTTTTCCGAGATTCCCCAGGTGATTGTTTCGCAGCCCGACGGCGCATTTGGCGGCGGTCCCATCTGGAACTGCTACCAAAACCAGAGCGACTACGAGCTCGGCCGCATGGGGCAAGGCATTGCCATCTCCAAGGACGTGCTGATTGCCACGTTCGGATTTTGGGCCACAGACACGGAAGAGGATTTAATCATGCCGCAGTCGGGTGGAGCTTCCGGCGGCACTCTGGTGGCTGCTGCACAGCGCACCGTCACCGTTAACGGCTCGTCGTCCTCCTCTTCACGACCGGGCATTCCATTTTTTGGCGCTCCAGGAAGCCAGCCCTCCATCATCACCACCCCTCCACCCCCCGAGTCGAGCGCTTCTACTCCTGCTTCTGCTTCTGCTTCTGCGACTACTTCTACTTCGGCCAAGACGGACGACGATGCCGAGTTTGAGGCCTTCCTCGCCAACTCTGGCTTGAACGGCGCCGCCAGCAAAGGCGGAAGCATGCGCGACAAGCGATCCAGCCGCATCAAAGTCGGCTTTGGAAGCCTGCGCAAAACCTTGCGCATGTCGCTCGACCCCAAGGAGATTGAGGCCATGGAGGCAGCTGCCGCCGCTGCCGAAGCGCCCGCTGCGCCCGCACTCACCACAGCGGCGGCAGCGGATGCAGCGAGCAAAGGAGCAAAGGACAAGGAGAGCAGCAGCAGCAGCAGCTGGTTTGGCAAGCTCTTCCGTCGCAAGAAGGACGAGCCCGAGCAACAGGCGCAAGCAGAGCCGGAAGGGTCGTCTTCTGCGCGCGCCCGCCGTCCCAACACCATCTCCCGCGTCGGCACGACCTTCCGACACCGCAAGGGCTGCAAGACCCCAGTGTTCCACCTCAACATTGGCGGCCACGAGCACGGCGCGGGTCTGGAGATTGACCCCCTCGCCATCGCACGCGAGGCTGGTGGCTATGCGCCGTTCTGGCGCGTCAATCCCGACAGCCGCAAGTTCTACGTGTACAAGTTCTTCAACATGCAGGACCTGCTGTACTACAAGCTGAACGACGTGAGCTACGGACGCCTGTCCCTGCAAGTCTCGCAGGACAAGGTCGGCTGGAGCATGGAGGGCGACCCCATCCAGGATGTTCTTGGTCTCTACGAGTCCAGCATCCGCTGTCGCTCCCTGTTCAACTCAAAGTATGGCGATGATGTCTTTGGCGAGGAGAAGAGCATGTAATGTTTGGGCGCAACTTTTTTTGTTTTTGTTTTGTTTTTGTACTTCATTTATTCCGAGTTGTTTGTTTGAGTGGGGGGGGGGGTTTTTTTTGGTGCTTATCATTAAATTTTTATTTCAAGTGAACGGGATTGTGTTCAGAGTGTTCCCGTGGTGGTTGCTTGCGTCTGGGCGGTTTCGATTCATCCATCAAATACGAATATTGTCAGTGCTCCAACGCCCAGCTCCACGCGCACTGAAACTTGCTCAAAAGGACAATCAATGAACAAAAATGGAGTGGACAACAATGAAAGAGTTCGCTTTCAGAACGTGTTTCTAATTTGGGACAATCAGGGGGGCACGGAAGCAACTCGCGGAAACACACACGATTTGGCTCTTAAACGGGACAAAGAGACATTTTACTGGGCAGAGGGAGTAGCACGGGGAGCACCGCCACGGCCACGGCCGAATCCGCCACGCTGTTCATTGAAAGAAGGAGCAAAAAAAACCAAAAAAAAAAAAGTGAGAATAAAAAACAGGAATGATCGCAGATAACAACAAGCACTCTCTTCACGTCCCTTCTCCAACGCCACACAATAACAACCAACACACCCAACACACTCGGAAAAATACGTACGAATTCGGGGTTGAAGCCAGAGTCAGCGCCAGCCTTGTCGCCGCCGAAGCCAGCACCGGTGCGGCGGTACTCGCCACGCTCGGAGCGCTCACCGTCGCGGGGTGGGCGGGAGCCGGGGGCCTGGGCACCGAAGCGCGAGGCGGGGCGGGGGGCAACCTTCTTCTGGGTGGCGGGGACGACCTCAGCGGGGACGTTGAGGTAGTCACGGAGGTAAGCGACGCCAGAGTCGGTCAGGTAGTAGTAGAAGTGGCGCCAGCAGAACTTCTCGGTGACAAAGCCACGCGATCGGAGCGACTGGAGGGCCTTGATGACCTCAAGGTTGGGGACGGTGGTCAGGACGTCGTGCTGGGGAAGGTGGTAGTCCTTCTTGGCGACGGCAACACCCTCGTTGAAAATGTACTCGTAGACCGCGCGGCGGTTCTTCTTGGAGATCAACATTGCTGGGCGCTGCGAGAGAGGTTGAGAAAAGGCGGGGAACAAGTGAGACGAAGAAGAGCACAAAGGGTAAGGAAGAGGAAAAAAAAAAAAAAAAAAAAAGGGCCGTTCGATTGCTCTGCTGCAGGCCGTTCCCCCACGACTCATGAACAAAGGAAGGAGAGCGATGGCGCGGAACGATCACTCAGACGGGTGGGCTGGGCGCCGGACAGCAAGAAAGCAGAGCGCAGAAAAACGAGATGAAAAAAAAAAAAAAAAAAAAGAGCAAAAATTCGCTGTCTCGCTCTTGCACAGAACAAACGAGCCCGTTGCTGCTGGTCCTGCGACGCACGGGAGACGCGTAGCACGTCGTGTAGCATGGCGCCCACGGAACAGGGGCGGAAGAACGACGGGGCGAGGGCGCAGACGGTCGCGAAACGCCATTGCACAACGACGGCCACGAAAAAAAAAATCAATCGCTCGTCAACCCGCTTCCCTTCCGCAACTTTGCACGCCTGTATCTCCCCTTCTGTCCATTGCAACCCCTCCCCTTCTTGTCGCAATCGGCTACAGAACTGTCAACTCTATCGGATAGGCGATCGGATGCGGATGGATGTCGGACATACAAAGAGAAGAGAGGCCGAGCAGTCGACCGACCGAATTGGGTTTTTGTTCCAACGTTGAAAATCGAGCTTTGTAAAATTATTCATCCACCTCACCCGCTGTTGAGCTATTGCTCTTATTGCTCTTTGCGGCTTAGGCTGGGATACTTTGGCAGGAATTATTTCATGCCTGAATGTGTGATTGACGTTGAGGATTGAAAAAAATCCAAGACTTTCTGGTTGGTTGGTGGATTTGGTTGCCAGGCAATGCGAGGTTCGAGCGAGGCAGCAGAGCTCTCGATCAACAATCTACACCTGAGATTTGTTTGTTTCATTCTCAGAGCCTTGGAATTACGAACGGAGCGCGAACGAACATGGGAGATGGTTGACTCGGCAAAGCAACGCTAAAACTTGGCGGGAAATTGAATCAACGCCGACAACAATTTCCACCCTGCTTACCGCGTCCTGCGCCTCGTCAATCTCGGACGTACCATGACAAGTGCGTTGGCACTACCAGCTCGACCGCACTGGGCTTTTATTCGGGCGGATCTCGCCAAGGGCAGCGAAGTTCTCTGCTTTCTCAGAATTGCTTTTGCTCTGTCTCTGAGCTGCTGTCTGCTCTCTAACCATTTCATCATTTCAACTTGCATTCAACTTGTATTCAACTTGCATTCAACTTGTATTCAATTGTGTTCCATATTGGTTTCGTTCTTTCTTTGTTGTTCAGTTATTATTGTTTTTTTTTTTTCTTTGTATGGCGGACGATTGGAAGCTCGTTCGCGACTGGCTCGTGCGTGCCGGCGCGCTTCCGTCCAACTCATCCTGCAACAAGTTGAGTCGATCATAAAACAGCACTTTCATCCCCCGTTCAAATGGTCCATTGGGGGGGGGGGGCGGTCGTTCTATGTGACGTAAAACAGCTCGCTCTGGTTGTTCAATCTTCATATGGTTGAGGACTCGCCCCCCCCCCTCCCCACTTCCACGCGACCTCAGCCCGGGGGTTGGCACGGAACTAGCAATCCTTGATGCTAGCTTGGTGTTGAAGCGACGGCGACTTGGGCGGGGAGATGGTCGACCAGTTCGACTGGCTTTTAGCACAAGTGACGCGCTCTGACCCTTGACCCTTGACCCCTGACCCCTCGACACTGAAAGTGGAGAGTGATCTTCAATGAGCGAGCATTGGCAGATTTGGGGGGGGGGGGGTTAGGAACCGCTCAAACGACGAGCGGAAGGCTTGAAATCCTTGCTCATGACGCTTCAGTAGCATTAGCGACAAAAAAAGGCTTTTCTCACATACGCTTGGGTCACTATTTGGCACGTCAAATGCTACCTTTTTATTGACTATGTTGTTTTTCTGTTTTTTTGCTTGTTGTTCTCACTCTCCCCCTCGCTCGTTCCTGTTTATGTGTTGGCAGTGGCAATGCCGAGCTCGTCGACCTCGCAGTCGCACTCAAGGACGGCACCGTGCTCTGCGCACTCTCAAACCGGATTCTCGCTGGATCTGTGAGCAAAGTGCATCGCCAGCCCAGATTGCAGGTAACCCATCACTTGACGTGACTTTGGATATCAAGAAGAGAGCTCCAAGAACAAGACAACAGTTGCAAAACAATCAATCACGCTGGACGAGCCGCCTGCTAACTACGTTTGGTTGCACACTTTTGAAAACGCCGCGCTCAACCGCTTTCCCACATCTTGCTCTTCTCAAACAGTTCCTGTGCTATGAAAACATTGCCAACTTCCTCGATGCATGCGTCAAGACGTTCGGGTTGAAGCGCGCCGAGTTGTTCGCGACGGAGGACTTGTACTATGGCAGCAACTTTGGCAAAATCATCACGACGCTCGACAAGCTCTCCAAAACGCCATTCTCGGCGCAGGCAGGGCTGCTGGGCATTCTGCCATCTGCGGCAACGGGCGGTACGCAAGGAAACGCTGCGGCGCGCCGGCCCACTGCGGCACGGCCTGTGACTCCCGCGGAAGACTTGTACGGAACGCTGCCAGACATGCTCGACACTGCGCAGGCCAAGTCCAACAGGGCGCAGGCGGGCCCGCAGTCCATCCCCGGCCTGATGGACGACTACACGACGCCATCGGATATCGACGATGTGTACCAGGGCATGCAAGACTTGCAGCGTGCGCGTGGCACGACCGTCCGCCGCCAGCAGCCCACCAACAAGGCGCAGCAGGCAGCCAAGCACACTGCCCGGCTTTCCACCATCTCGCATGCTCAGCGAGACGCCATCCCGGTCCTGCCCGACACGGGCAAGCGCTCGCACATTATCAACGAGCTGATGAGCACCGAGGCGTATTTCGTCGCGTCGCTCGACATGATTGAAGACTTTTTTTACAAGCCGCTGGTCAGCTTTCTCGACGCCCAGACTGTCTCCACCCTGTTTTGCAACCTGAAGCAGCTGCTCCAAGTGCACACAGACATCATGGAAGCGCTCATCAGCTCGATCGAAGACAACCAAGGCAACGACATTGCCAAAGCGCTCGTCGACCATAGCCAGCAGCTGATGGCCTATGGCGAGTACTGCGCCAACCTTCCCGATGCCATGAACCTGCTGCAAGAGCTCCAGCTGCGACCGGAATTTGTCAATCGAATGCTGGCCATCCAAGAGCAGTCTCAGCAAAAGTTCCGCTTGGGCGACTTGCTCAACATTCCGATGCAACGTATTCTCAAGTATCCCTTGCTTCTGAAGGTACGAAGCGAGTTTTTCCTTGCTTTGAGGGCGCCTTTGTGAAATTTTGTTTTCCTATCTGTGCGCTAACTGCTGCTTTTTTTTTTTTTCGGTTTGGTTTGGTTTGGTTTTCCAATCCCTCAAACACCATGCAGGAGCTTCGGAAGTGCACGCCAGAGTCTCATCCCGATTCTGACAACATTACCGCAGCCATGACGGCGATGGAGAGTGTGGCGACGTTCATCAACGATACCAAGCGTGATAAAGAGTACTTGGCGCTCGCTGCCAACCTGACAGACATGTACAGAACAGAAAAAAAAGAAGAACACATACCTGCATGATGACTCTGGCAATTGAGGGGCCCCGTTTGTGTCTGCATCTGCGTTCTAACCTCCGTTCTTGCTTGGTTTGTGCTGTGATTGTTTCCAATTTCGTTCCGTGCCGCGCTTTTTCCAGGATTGAGGGCGACACGGTAAGACGAATCGGCGGGCCAGTGTTTGACAGTTTTCCAATGTGCAGTTGGTGTTGCGGAGACTAACTGATGGCTTGCCGACGGGAAATTTCCCTGACTCGTTTCGTATTTCTTCGCTCTCTCCAACAGGGTCCACTCATCAGCTACGGAAAACTCTTGCGCGACGGCGATCTGGAAATCCGCACCAAGGACGACAGCAAGCCCAAGCAACGCTACATCTTTTTGTTTGAGACGGCGCTCATTGTATGCAGCATCATCTCGCCGAGCAAGTACCGGTTTAAAAAGACATTCAACCTGGTTGGCGGCACGCTGGAAGACGTGGCCGCCGTGCCGGGTCTGCCGATTCATGCCTGGTCGTTCAAGACGGCCGACAATTCCCAGAACTGTCTCTTCATGGCCAAGACGCAGGAGACCAAGCGTGTGTGGCTGTCTGTCCTCAAAAAGATTGTGAATGACCTGACCGAGCTGGAGAACGCGGCTAGCTCGCAAGGCATCCACAAGGGATCAAAGCACATGTACAAGCGCCACAAGCAAATGCCCAAGGCGAGCTGCCTCTACTGCCATGCCTACATTTGGGGCGAAGGCTTGCGCTGTCAAGTGTGCATGGTGGACATTCACCTCAAGTGCATCGGTTTGATCCACCCTTACTGCTCCGAGACGCGCCAGCACCTTACGCACGCCAACAATCTGGACGGCGCCGACATCAAGGGCGGAAGCCTCACTGCCAAGGCCCGCACGTGGCTCAAGGTCAAAGGAGGAGGCACGGTGGGCAAAGCAACGGGCGGGGCGGCCGTCACTGATCCAAACGGCCCCACTGCCGATCTGTCGCCGCGTCCTGGTCCGGCTGTCAAACCCCGTCCAAACGTCACCGGCCTGTTCCCCCCGCCAGTGGCTCCCTATCAGCCGCCCCCAGCGAACCAGCCGGTGCAACCCCAAGTTCAGCCAGTTGCTGCTCCCGAGGGCGAGTCGGGTGACGCCTTTGTTGCCGTCGAGAATTTTGCCGCCAGCAACGATGACGAGCTCGACTTTGCTGTTGGCGACACGGTCATGTTGCTGGAGCGCACCACTGAAGATTGGTGGCTTGGCTCTGTCCGCGGCCGTCAAGGATACTTTCCTGCCGTCCTTGTTCAACCTGCACCAATCAAGCCAACTGGTTCAACGTGAGTCCATCTGTTTTTTTTTGTTGTTGCGTGTGTTTTTTGTGTCTCACTCTTCTGGTTGCGTTGTTTGTTTGTTTGATGTTGTTGTGGATGTCGTGCGTTCCAGGCGGTTTCCGGCACCAGAACCCGTTCCTGCTCCTCAACCACCTCGCCCCACGGCAACGTCGCCAACGTCCTCGAGCGACTTGGAGGGCTATAGCTGGTTCCACGGACCGATTTCCAAGGTACAGACGCACGATTTGCTGGTGAACGAAACGCCTGGTACATTTTTGGTGCGGCAATCGGAAACAGGTACAGGGTGCACTCTGTCCTTGAACACTGCGGCTGGCCTCAAGCACGTCCGCATCAAGCCTGGTCCGGATGGCGCGGGATTTTGCTTGGCGGACACCAAAGTCTTCCCATCTGTGCAAGACTTGATTGCGTACTACTTGCGGGAGTCGCTCGCGCAACACTTTACTCAGCTCGACTTTTCACTCAAGGCCACCGTCCCCAGGCGGCTTGCTCCTGCTCCACAACCAAGCATTTCAGCCCCTCGAGCGCCCGTTTCGACTGGGCAGACCAAGGTTCCCGTGCCATTCACGGCACCGCTTCCTCCAGGCGTTCACGAACCAGCCGTTCCCGAGCGTAAGTTGCCATCGTCACCAGTGAACCCGGTAGCGCCTGCACCCGTAGCACCAAAGCCCGCTGGTCCTGGCGCTGCACCGAAGCCCTCTGGTCCCGCGGTACCAAAGCCCGCTGGTCCCGCGGCACCAAAGCCATCCGGTCCCGCGGCACCAAAGCCCGCTGGTCCCGGGGCGCCCAAGCCGATCGGCTCTGCTGGCCCTGGCGTCGCTCCAAAGCCAATCGGCACAGCCGGTCCTGGGGTTGCGCCGAGGCCTGGAACTGGCAAGGCACCAGGAACAGACTCATCTAAGCCGCTTGCTGGCACAGCCGCTCTCCGAGCAGCTGCAAAATTGGGACAGACGTCTGCAGATGCAGGCATTGGGTCAAAAGACCAGAAGCCGGTTGTTCAGGCGCTGTATTCGTACCAGGCCAAGCACCCGGACGAACTTGAGCTGTCGATCGGAGATTCCATCGAGGTGCACGAAATGGAGGACTCTGGGTGGTGGAAGGGTCGCATCATTGGCAAATCGATGAAAGTCGGCGTCTTCCCATCAACCTACGTCACCGACATTCACGGCAACCCTCCTCCTGGCTACAAGCCCCCTGTGACCATGTATCCCATTGTCAACGCACAGGCCGAGTACTCGGATGTGGACGAACCGCGGCCCTATGAGCTCCCGCCAGACGATGACGATGACGACGACGACGGTGCCCCGATGTACGAACAGCCCCGCGATGACGACGAGGATGAAGGTGCCACGTACGAGGTGCCCCCGGATGATGACGGAGCTGAAGATGACGATGACTGGTGAAGGATTTGAGCGGCGTGCTTTCTTTGTTTTTTTTTTGGTCATGTTTCGGCATGCACTTGTTATGTTTCTGCATGCAGCTGTTCTTTACGTTTTGTTTTCTCGTGTCGCTTGTGTTTTTGTCAGTCCTTCGTGACGGTTTGTTTTTGTGTCTCTGTTCTTGAAAATCAGTTGGATGTCTAAACCTTTGAAACATTGTATTTGCAATCATCAGTGGCGGTTGCCACGCTGGACATGCCGAGAACTGACGCACAGAACAAGCAGGAAGAAGCGATAAAGACATGAATAATACTGCTCGGCACGTTTGTCGACAAGTTCGACAACACACGGCGTCCCAAATTCGCGCACGGTCCAGAGAGAGTGTGGCAGAATGTGGGAAAAACAAAAGAGCAAGAGGGAAAAAAACATAGAGTAACTGCACAGTAAGGAGGGAAGAACAAAAAAAAAAACTTATTGAGTCTTGACGACGGTAACTTCATCAAGGATGCTGCCATCATCGGCCTTGTAGAACGCCCAATGCATAGTTGTGGCATTGTAAACAGTCAGACGACCTGAGGAAAGAAGAAAGACCAAGGAAAAAACAAAATGAAAACTAATCAGCAAACAGTCACAGCTGCAGGGATTGTCAAAAGCAAAGACACAACAGTTTTCGTTTTACCGTAGCCGTAGTCGGTATCGTTGATCACGACATCAAAGTTCTTCTTGGTGATTGCCTGGTGGCCTTCAACGTTGCCACCACAGCCAATGACAATCGGAACAGGGGCCGGGGGGTTGATGTAGTTGGTGGACACGATCGTGTTGTTGGCCATGGGGTAGAGACGCTCGTAGGCATGGACATGGCCAGTCTGGAACATGTCAACCTTGTACTTGAGGAACAGGGGCTCGAACGACTTGCGGCAGGCCTCGCAAGCATCACCAGCAGAGTAGAAGGGGCGGTGACCTGGAGATGGCCATCCCAAAATCAAGAATAACACGTGTACCACAATGAGTGCCATGTCCAAGGACCATCACCACCACTACTCTAGCAACAACAACAACAACAACAACAACAACAACAACAACAACAACAACAACAACAACAACAACAACAACAACAACAACAACAACAGCAACACCAAAAACCACAGCTCAAACCAAACACGACATTCTTCAACAGCCCCTCACCGCCGACGATAATCCACGGGACATTGGCACGGTTGGCGTGAGCGCGGGCCAGATCCTGCTCGAGCCACTCGAGTTGGTTGCCAAAGCCGCCAGCGTTCATGTAAGAGCCAGGGCCCTCGGGCGCGCCAGGGAAGTCCGTCTCGGTGCTGATGGAGACAAAGTGGACCATGCCGTAGTCAAAGCTGTACCACAGGTTGTTGATGCCGCCAGACTCAGCGAAGGGCATGCGGAAGCGGTGCAGGTAGGCCGTAAAGTTGCGGGTGTGCTCGGGGCAAATGAACGGGGTGGCCTCGGAGCAGGTGACGTCGTGGTTGCCGCTGAGCACCATGGTGGCGAGGTTGGCGGTCATGGGCATCATCATGTTTTGCCACTTGTTCCACGAGCCCTCGTAGTCGGACATGGGGCGCAGGATCCAGTCATCAGCGTACGAGAGATCTGCAACAGAGCAACAACAGCAAAAGAACAAAAAACAGAAGAGGTTAACACGGAGTGCTTCTCTCTTCGCGAACAACGAACATTGCCACAAGCTGAGAGGCGTTGTTTACCTCCAATCAGCCAGTAAAAGTTGGTGTCGACGGCATGGGCAGCAAGACCAGAAATCGTGTTGGGGCTGTGGACGATGCCGACATCGCCGACAATGCCGACGGTGAACGGGGTCGTGTCGCCGGGCAGCGGGGCAGTGGTAAAGTTGCGGATTTGCATGTCACCGACAATCTGGTACGAGTAGACGGTCTTGGGAGCGAGGCCAGTGATGACGACGTTGCTGAAGAAGCCTGGTGGAGGGAGGGCGGGGGGGGGGGAAAAGGGATGTCAGACACAATGTTTGTTTTGTAATTGTTCTGAGATTGTTGAGCTAGTTGTAGTAGCGTAGCCTAGTTACCAGTGCCGTAGGTGGTGAATGAGCCTTGAGCTTGCGAGGTGAGGGCAACGGGGCTCGTTCCGTACGTGACGTACGGGGTTGCAGTGGGCTGGTTTGCCGTGTACCACGAGACGGTCATGCCTATTGTATGATAAAAAAAGTCAATGCAAGAATAAAATCAAAATAGTGAGACACAAACGAAGGAATGCTGCAAATCTGAGAAATCTGAGCAATCTGAGCACAAACAAGTATTTTGTTGATATTCGCACGAGTTTTTCAACCATCCAATTTCAGTCATTGCGTGCTTCATTGACTGAGTGAGTGATTTGAGTGGGATCGTGGCAGTACAAAGCGCGCTCATTGGTCTGCTTTGGCAAATTCAAGCATGTGCGTTTGAAGCTTTTTCAACTCTTTTGTTTTTTCACTTTCAACTTTCAACTTTGAATCTCGTTCACTTTGAACTTTTTTTTTTATTATGATTCGATCTGAGTTTCTTTCTTTGGACGCCGAGTTTTTGTTTTCAGTTTCGTTGAAAAAGCAGAATAAAAACAGAAAAGAAAAGAACAAAATAATAAAATAATCGATAATGAAAAAAAACCTCAAAACCGCGAAGCGAACTTTCGCCTTTTTCTTTTTCTTTTTCTTTTTCTTTTGCTTTTGCTTTTGCTTTTGACTTTTTTCCTTCACTTTTTTCCTTCAATGATGTCACTTTTGTTTTCAATGTCGTCTTGTTGAAGTTCTTTTGAAGCGTGGTTTTTTTTCAATCGCAAAGCATTACAACAAACATGCTTGTTTGACAGCAGTTTTTATCGCTGGTTGAAAACTAATATTGCAATGTGACACGCTTGAAAAAATTGGGAAGAAAAAGCGATTGCTTTTGCATTTGAATGTTGTGCTGTTTGATGAAGCATGGAAGACGAAAGATGAAAAGGAAAAAAAATCAGAGCGAGAGCGAGAGGGAGAAGGATAGAGCGAGAAGGAGAGAGAAGGGGAGCGAGGGAGAAGGGGAGTGGGAGACAAAGGGGGGCACATCACTCCCACTCTGCCACTCTCTCACTCTGTGACTGCGTAAGTGTGCAGGCCCTCGTCATAAACAACGAGCAAGTGTGTGTGTGTGTGCTGTGAATAAGAGTGGAAGTGTGCAAAGAGAGAGAAAGAGAGAGTGCTTCGGGTCTTGCTTCTTCATTCTCTCTCTATCGAGCTCCATCACGAGTCAAAGCGCCTTCCCCCCAGATACACGAGACTTGCCTCCGACGCCAGCAAACGCAAGACGGATCTGCGTCGGCACCTCAGTCGCTTGGACGGGATGCGCAGTCGCCGCCGAAGACGACAGCACAGCGACAACCGCAACCAAAGCCACAAAGCTAAACTTCATTTTGCTTTGGAATTGGAAGAAGAAGAAGAGGAAGAGGACTGACGATCTGAGATGGGATGGGAAACTAAGAGTTGTAGGGTTTAACATTCAAAAAACATCATAAATGGGGGAAAGTGGAAGGGGGGAGGCATCAGAGGGGTGACAGGAACTGACATGATTTGGAATCGAATGCAGACAAAGTGCACAGGCAAACGTGCGCACAAACCAAACAACAAGAACAAAAAAGACAATAACGAGAGAAAAAAAAAGAACATGCGCAAGAGCGTTGACATTGTGGAAGATGTTGGTTTGGAACTGAATCTTTGTTTATTCCGTTTTGTGTCTGTGTTTGGGTTTTACACTGCAGCCGGGCCGCTGTCGGCAGGGTTGGTCACCGGCGGGGCAGCCTTAGTCTCCTTGAACAGGTAGTAGATGTTGGCCACCCAGCAGATCAGGTTGATAAAGCCAAACACGACAGCCGCTTGCCACGACGAGGGCTCGCATCCGGGAATGTCGGAAATGTCCTTCACGGTGTCAGCAAGCAGGGACGATGCGAGCAGCCAGAAGAAGGACCAGAGGGCGGTGAAACCGAGCTCCTGATGCGAGAGAAAAAGAGTGAAGAGGGAATGAGAATCGATACATTGTGTTTTCGAACGTTCAAACAAACCGAAACGTACAGCCATGACGGTAACCGGGGGAAGCGACTCGAGCAGGAAGGCATAGACGACGAGGATGGCGAGGTCAAAGAGGAAGGCAATGACACCCGTTGCAATGAAAAAGGCGAAGCGATCCTTCTCCTTGCCGCTGCCAAAGTCGCTGAACTTTGCGCCGCACTCCTCGCTCGCCGCCGCGGCGAATGCAATGATGGCAAAGATCTGTTCAACAGTAACAACAATAAAGGGATTGGAGTGAGTGACGATGAGTGATGATGATGAGTGGATGTGCCGTTTTGTTTGTCGTGACGAATGAGTGTGCACTTGTTACCAGTTGGATGATGCGGATGAAGCCGCGGGGCTCCTTGAAGATGCTAAAGTTGGGCATTTGTTACTTGGTCTGCAACAAAAAGAGAGTGAAAGTGAGATGAGTGAAAGTGAGATGAGGATGAGTGTGACGTAGTAGAGCAGAAATCCACAACAAAGTGATGAATCACACATGGAAAAAGAGAACGAGAAGAGTGAGAGTCGAACAGCGAGAATGAAGCGTTTTATATTGAGTTACGAGTAGAGAGTGAGAGTCAGAGTAGAGAGTCAGAGTCAGAGTAGAGTAGAGAGAGTCAGAGTCAAAGAACGAAAGGAACGTTTGCTGAAACTGCGATCGCTCTTTTTTTTTTTTTTTTTTTTTTTTTTTCAAAACGCATTTTTTTTTGAAACTGAATGGATGAAAATGACGAAGAAGAGAGAAGAGAAGAGAGAAGAAGAAGAAGAGAGTGCTTGTAGGATGAGTTCGAAGTCACACCCCCGCGTTCGAGGAGGAGTGCTGTGAAGCAAGAGAAAGAGAGAGAGAGAGAGGAAAGGCGGGATGATGATGACTGGCTGAAAAGAAAATTCTCACACTCGGCTGCTCTTTGAAGCGCAGAAGGAACGAGAGAGAGCGAGCGACGACAGCACAACGGAGGAGAGGGGGGGGGACTTCATCAGAGCACAGAGCACAGAGAGAGAGAGAGAGACTGACAAGGAGACTGACAAGGAGGAGGAAGGTGGGTTTTTTTGAATTTTTTTGATTTTTTTTTTTTTTTTTTTTTTTGGCGGCAAAAACTGCCACACTTCGCTCTCTCAGCGCTTTTTTTTTTTTCATTTTTTGGTTTTTGTGGGATTCCAATGTTCATGTTCAGCAAGGGGGATGGAAGTGCGAGTGATGCGTGTTTGTGAGTGCTCAGCATCGCTTCAACGAGTGAGTGCTGCATTGAGAAAAACGAAACGAAAAGAAAAAAGAAAAGAAAAGAAAAGAAAAGAAAAAAAAAACGGTAGGAAAAAAAAAAAAAAAAAAAATACCGGCTTTTGTGACGCACACAAAAAAAAAATGAACAATGAAGTGAAAGTCAAAAAAAGATGAAAAAGATGAAAAAGATGAAAGCTGAGAATGAAAGAGAATGACGAGAATCAAAAAAGAAGGAGCGACGCGGAGAAGGGGAAAAGAAAAAGGGGGGAAGAAAAAAGCAGGGAAAAGCTGGCAATAACGAAGTTTGAGTGAACCGGAGCAGTTTGTGCCGAGTGTGCTTAGTGAACAATCGGGGACATGCAATGACTGGAGAGGTGGAACAGATGAAATAAACGAGGCGAGCGGGAATGAATGGGACAAGAAGACAAACCAAATGCTGAAGTCCTTGGAAAATAGCTGAATTCGAGTGAACCGGAGAGAGTAGTGTGCGCCGAGTGTGCTGAGTGAACAAAAAGGGATACTGTATGCAATGACTGGAGAAGTGGAACAGATGAAAGTACAAGCACACCGAAATGCTGAAATCCTTTGGAAAAACGAAAAATGCAACCCAAAAAGTGACTCGCTCAAACTCCAGGTCTACGCCGCAGTGCTGCTTTCGGGGACATGTGCTGATGAGCATGGAATGGATGAAATAAAATAGATGGGAGGGAGCGGGACAAGAAAAGCCAAAACCTCTGATAAAGCCTAAAAAAACGCAGGCACAACAACAATCTCACCATACTCACAGGCACTCAGCAAAAAACACACTGGCCGCTGGAATGCACATCAGTACAGGAACAAAACCAGACTCATCGCCATGGCAAACGCACCGCCCATGAAGCAGGCAGTCACAAAGCGATCTTGCGCGTCGTAGCGAAGGGCGGTGGGCAACAGTTCCCGGATGCACACGTACACCATCATGCCAGCAACCATGCCAAACATGACGCCGTACACTGCGGGTCCCATCGCATCCTTCAACACCAGCCAGCCGAGCAGCGCGCCGATCGGCTCCGACACTCCTGACAGGAACGCCCACATGAAGGCCTTCTTCCGGCTGCGGGTCGCATAGTACACGGGCAAGGCCACCGCAACACCCTCGGGAATGTTGTGCAGCGCGATTGCCACGCACAGCGTCACACCCAGGGAAGGATTGGCGAGCGCAGCAATGAACGTTGCGAGGCCCTGGTTTTTTTTTTTGGTCCAAGCAAGCAGAAGAAGGCAAAACACCAGACATGCCATGTCAGTGCCATCACCACCCATTCCAAATCCACGCACGACGAGCGCAACGAAACAAACAGCCATGTACCAACGCTTTCTCATTTTTGCCCAATAACCCACTTACCTCGGGGAAGTTGTGAATGCCAATGGCGAGCGCCGTCATCATGCCCATGTTGCGAAGTCGCCGCGAGTCTTCGTCATCCTGCGGGTAGAGCGGATTGGCCATCTCGAGGTTGTGCTCAAAGTCGGTGCTGGTGGCGATCGAACGCGAAGAATACCCGTCGCCACGGCTGTGATGGCGATAGAGGGCATCTTCTGGCAACTCTTGGGCATCAATCTGCATGGTGTTGCTCAGAATATCAGCCGCGGCGGCAGCAATCTTGCGCTCGAGCTTGGTCAGCGGCGGCGACAGTGGCTCGGACGCTTTGGTACGACGATGGAGCAGCGATACATTGTCGGCTGGCTCTTCGTCGAATGAAGCAAGCTTACTGGTTGAATCGACACCGACACTGCGACCTACCGTCGATGCAGTCGACGAGGAGGAGGAGGAGGAGGACGAGGAGGAGGAGGAAGCGTTTGGCTTGTTTTCATGATGATGCAGCGAGGCAGAGTGCTGCTGCTCTGCATATGAATCGCGGTGATGAGGATGCTGCGACTGCTGATGATGGTCATGATGCTGGTTGTGGTGGTGGTGGTGGTTGTGGTGGACGCGATGCAGCGTGCCTTGCGTCGAATCCGACCACGAACCCGGACGACTTGCACTGTAGCGCGCCTCGCCCGTTGATCCAGCACCACCAGCAGCAGCATCAAAGCTGGAGGACAATCCTGGTGGGATGCTCGCACTCGAGTCGGATCCAATGGGACGTGTTCCGTGACTTGCTCCAGCTGAGGACGTGGCCAGTTCCAATTGCGGATGTGCGCGCGCATTGTCCAGCGTCTCGTCGTGACTGCCCGTCGCTCGACCACCGGCAGACGAAGCATGCGGCATCATCGTCGTCATCATCATCATCGCAGCGCCCGACATGGTGTTGAATGCCGCAGCGGACGACGAGTTGAAACTCGGCGAACTATTCGCATCGAACGAGACGAGCGTCGGAGTTGCTGGACTGGTCGACGGGGCTGCCGTTGGCGTCGCTGGCAGCACCAAGCAGGAGTCTGGGCTCGGCGGCTGCTGCATGTCTGTTGCTGCACCTGCGCCTGCAGCGCCTGCATGGGCTGCGCTGCGAACAGAACGAGCGTCATCAGAATCGCCGACAGCGCTCCTTCTTCTCGTCCTCATTCGCTGGAAGAGCCGCGCTGGCCAGCATCGCCCGTCCAGGTGCTGGATGGCGTGCACACAGACATGGAGCAGCACGGTGAAGAGCGCGCCGCCAAAGAACAGGAGCACGGAGGCGAGTCGGAAGTGCGTTGGCGTGACGCAGCAAAAGTAGTCTGCTGATTTGCTCAGAATCTCAACAAACGAGACGTAGAGCATGACGCCCGCCGAGGCCCCCAGACCAGCAGCCAGGTATCGCATGTCGTTGTGCCGAATGAACGGCAGGAACGGAACCATCGCGCCCACACTCGTCGCCATGCCGGCAGCGATCGTCAGGCCGAACGCGAGGCCAACATTCTCGTCCCCGTTCGCGTGGTCCTCGCACAGCGTGGGATCCGGACACGCTGCAAAGGCCGAGATATTCATCAGAGCAGCTTATGCAAGGAAATGGGGGTTGGGGGTGTTCCTCTTCGATAGCAGAATGAAAATTGGAAGACTGACGAACTGAGATTTTATTTGTACTGAGATGGAAATCAGATGCGTGAACAATAGTGAAATCTGGAGACGCTGAGATTATACTGAAATGGAGATGAGATTGGCAAGACATGTCCGACGTGTAAAACGGGGGAGCTTCAGCACTCCCAAACCCTCGAATTGAGCGATGGAGCATTGCTGCTTCTTCATCGCTTCTTGCTGTTGTTTTGTTTTGCATTCATCACGAGTCTTCAATCACGCATTTCGTTTGAATTGGAGAGGTTCGCCCATTTTCGATTTTCGTCGGTTGGCAAAAGCGCACTCTTTCTTTTGCCGTCTGTCCCTTTTTGCTCCTTCTCCCATCATCACGCAGCAACGGTAAGCCAAACACCACCAAATGAATAAATCCACGCTCTTTTCTCTTGATGCCTGTCTTTGTCTTTCTCTTTCGACGTGATCTGCTCTGCGCGCATCGCAATGGTCGGCAGTTTAATAGCTCAAAGGTGGGCAGTCGGACACTCTTCCTCTGCTTTCCCCCTCCCTCCCCACCGCCTCTGATCCTCGGACGCGCTTCCTGTTGCATCCATCTGGTCGTATCCAGCTGAAGACACTCCAGAAGAGGAGGGTTTTTTCCAGAGACTACAGTTGGGCGACGGGTTTTAAAAACAAACATGCACAAGTGTAAATAAACACAAACACATTTTTAAAACAAGGGCAAAATGCCCCGATTTCGGTGGTTTCGCTTGCTGTTGTGCGTCGCCTGTCACTCTCTATCGCTCGCTCGCTCGCTGGAAGGGCGTCCGTGTCAATGAATCAAAGTGGCATTGATTCAAGAAGCGCGGAGAGCGATGGGACGGCGCGGTGCTTTTTTGTTTTTGTTTTTGGGACGTGGGCAGTGTCGTGTGAGAGGTGGAGGCGGACACAATGGAGCGACCGACCGCTCAGCCGACAATCGAACATGCATTCGACTCAAGGCAGCAGCAGCAGCAAACGGAAGCGACCAACCCCCGCGCTTGCTTCAATGTCAGTGAACGGTGCTTTCTCTGTTGGAATTGGAGAATCTGCTGCATTTGCGAATCGGCGGCGACAGTGATGAGTAAGCTGAACGAGCGCAGAAGCAAAAGGAAAACCCCGACGACAACGACGGCTTACTGCATTCTTTCGCTTGCTTACACACTTTTTCGCCCTCTCTCTCTCTCTCTCTCTCTCTCTCTCTCTCTCTCTCTCTCTCTCTCTCTCTCTCTCTCTCTCTGTGACTCTGTGACTCTGACATCAGCAAAGCACAGCTCATTGCAAGATAGTGAGTGTGAAAGTCTGACTGAAGAAGCCGCAGCACAAAGAGTCCATCCTTACTCAAAGTCAACAAACAGGAACCCGCAAAAACCAAACCCCCAACAAACAAACAACAAAAAAACAAAAGCCATCACAAAACAACGTACTTTCGACTTTGTTCATGCATTGCATTGCATTGTTGAGCTATCAATAGAAACAACAAGAATCGAATGGAAGTGGTTTCAAAAGAAGCGCGTTGGGATGAGGAGAAAAAGAGAAGAAGAAGAACATGCAGATCGAACGAACAACATGCGTAGTTGCGGCTGTATTTTGATGTGCGCCCGGGAGAGGGGTTGTCTGTCTCTCCAATGACTGATGGCTGGACAAGTTGCTTTGAAGAACCATCCATTCACAAAGATACATCCGACTTTTCGCAGGACTCTGAGTGTTTGTTTTTGTGTTTCAAAACTTGCAGAGCTCACTGGTTTTTGGTTCTGCACAACGTCTCTCAAACAGATGGCAACCAGAGGACTTGCTTTTGGTGTGCCGCTTCTGCTGCTGCTCTGCGTGATGTATCGCATCGAGTTGGCACAGGCAGTCAATGCATGTGGCACTGGCGGCGTTTGCGATTGCTCGTCGGGAACGACAGTCAATTGCATGAACAAGAATCTCACCGAGATTCCAACCGCAGTCCCAGTTGCGACAACGATGCTGTAAGTGTTGCCTTTATGAGCTTGAGCTCGAAGCAAAAAAAACCCCGCATATCTGTTTCTGACTAGCACACGGTTTAACAGGTATCTGCAGAACAACAAGATCACCAGCATTCCTGCAAATGCATTTCCAGGCCTGACTCGCGTCACAAACCTGTACGCTGAGCAAACTGGTGAAGCGACTCACATGCAAACGGCTCACTCGTATGCGCGACTCTCTTTGTAGAATTCTGTTCAGCAACCAGATCACGAGCATTGATGCCTCTGCATTCACAGGTCTGACTGCGGTAGCACAATTGTAAGCAAACCAAAGCCATGCTGCCCAAATCCAAATGTCTCACTCGTTTGCGATTCAATCGGTAGGAATCTGTATGGCAACCTGATTACCAGCTTTTCCGAGAATGCATTCACAGCTCTCACTGCGTTGCAATACTTGTAAGCAAAGCAGCGGCTTGAAGAAATACGCACAAACAGCTCACCCCTTCTTGGTGACACGTTCTGTAGATATCTGCACGACAACGACATTACTGCGTTTCCCTCCTCTGCATTTGCAGGCCTGACTCGGCTGAATTACATGTAAGCCAGCAAAAGACGGGAACAATCATGTACGAACAGCTCACTCGATCTCGATTATATCTCTAGAGGGATGTCCGGCAACCAGTTGTCCAGCATTCCCTCCAATGCATTTTCAGCTGTACCTTCGCTGACACAATTGTAAGCAGCAAAAGACAGGATGAGTCACGAGTACGTCGTTGGCCGACTCGTTTTGTTTTTGTTCATTTTTTCTTTGGTTTTGGTAGGGATTTGACAACCAACCAGATCACCAGCATTCCTGCCACTGCATTCACTGGCCTGACTGCGTTGACTTTCCTGTAAGAACTCAAAGTTAATGAAGTATCACGTACAAGCGGCTCACTGTATTCTGGTACTATCTGTAGGAATCTGTACTTCAACGTGATCACCAGCATTTCTGCAAACGCGTTCACAGGGCTGACAGCGTTGACAACCATGTAAGCAAAGCAAAGCAAAAGCTGTGCAAAATCACACGCAAATGGCTCACTCGATTGCAAATTCTATCTCTAGCTATCTGAATCTCAACAGGATCACCGAAATACCTGCAAACACATTCACGGGTCTTTCTGTGCTGACTTATCTGTAAGCAAGAGCTCTTGGTGCATGTGTCTGCCTGTCCGCCTCTTACTTTGAGCTTTTGCTTAGGCCTTTGGAGGGCAATCGCTTCACCACTTTGCCGCCCGGTCTGTTCAAGGGCTTGCCAAATAGCTTGACTTTGTCGCAGACACACCCCCCATACCTGTACCCCAACAACTTTACCTTTAATGGCAACAATGTCGCTCCGCCCAGCACATATGGCACTGTAGCCGCTCCATACAGTAAGTGTTCGAGATGACTGTCGTTGCCCCCCCCCCCGCTTCCCGCTTCAGAACATTTCGCTGACAGTTGTGTTGCAGAGTGTGATACCGCCTGTGCCACCTGCTATGCTACTGGGTCCAGTTCGTGTTGCGCGACCAATTGCTTGTACTGCTCTTCATCCGCTGTGTGCACTCAGTGCTATGAAGGTTATGTTCCGATGAGTGGATCATGCGTGTCGCTCGCTTCCGCCGCTTCAGCTTCCGTCGCTTCCGTCGCGTCTGCTGAAGTCGCTTCCGTCTCTTCCGCTTCAGCCGCATCTGATGCGACTGCCTCTACCGCCTCTGCGTCGATTGCTTCCCTTGTGTCCGCCGCTTCTGCTCTGTCGGCGTCCCATGCTTCCCTTGCTACTGAAGTTTCAGCTTCTGTTGCATCTGCTGCCAGCGCCTCATCAGAATCTGTCGCATCTGAGGTTTCTGCTACCTCGGCATCCTTTGCTTCCCTTGCGACCGCATCATCTGCTTCCATTGCATCTGCTGCCAGCGCTTCTTCAGAATCTGCTGCTTCGGAAGTCTCCGCTACCTCAGCATCCATCGCTTCCATCGCTGCTGCATCTTTAGCTTCCGTTGCATCAGCTTCCAGCGAGTCGTACGCATCTCTCGCTTCCGATGTTTCCGCGACCTCGGCGTCCTTTGCTTCCCTCGCCACAGAGTCCTCAGCCTCTGTTGCCTCTGAGGCGTCTGCATCAGCTGCTAGTGCATCATCAGCATGGCAGACATCTGCTGCATCTGCTGCGTCCAATGCTCCAAACGAGTCAAGTGATGCATCGTCTGGACCGATTATTGGCGGAGTGATTGGTGGCGTGTTTGCCCTCCTCTTGCTGGTTGCGTTGATCGTGGCCCTTCGACGCCGTCGCTCACCTAATGCCTTCGTGCCCATTAGCACGGCCAACAAACTACGCGAATCTGCATCTGGCACGGAACCGACCTACCAGTCTGTTGATCACAGGGCGTCCAATGTTGCGAATCCCACATACGCAGCTGTGTCTGCTCCTGGAGAGCACGACTTGTACGAAGATGTCGGCTCAAAGCCCCAGGCTCCTTCTGTCGGTTCGTCGGAACAGGTGTATGCCGAAGCATCTGCGGTTGCATCCATTACAGCGCAAGCATCGGGTAGCGGCGTCGAGTACGCGGATCCTTTGCTGCCTAACGCATCGTCTGCTCGTGCGCCGCCCACGTTCTCGCCCACCCCTTACGCAGCAGTGACTGTCGCACCCTCCTCGCAGACCGAGCAGGCTGAGAATGTCGACTACGCCGAACTCAAAAACTAGCGTTCCTGTTGGTTATTGCAGTCCGAAAGCCTTCCCGAATCTGCCTCTTTGTAGATTCTGCCTGGCCGTGCATGATTCCCAAATCTTTTTGTGCATTTCACATTGATGTCTGCTTGTGTTGATGTTCAATTCGACGGGTCTTGTTGTTTCGAGCAACTAAACGCTATTCATTGATTTCCCCACGTCAGTGCATTGACACGAAAAATCACCACATCCCGAACATCTCAGCTGCACGTGAGTTTGATTCGTCTCAAATGGTACTTCACTATCAGACTGAATTACATTGCGAACAAATCGAGACTGAATGTGCGCGATCACTCCTTTTGTTGATTTTTTTGTTGGTTTTTTTTGTTTTTTTTTTTGTTTTTTTGCCTTTTTCACGCTTTGACCACTAGTACGTCAATCCCACCGCAAGAGCGATTCGCGCCTCTCCGTCAAATGAGATTGCAACTTGTGCAAAGTTGATCTCCTGCAACTGTTGCGAACATGGCGGCAATGAGCAACCACAAAACACGAGCGTGTGGCGACGTGGATGATGGTCCACGTGCGGGTCGCACTCTCTCACTCAACTCCCCTCCCACGCACGCGTATCCCGTGTTGAGCGCTGTTGCACCAATCTGGATATTGAATCAAGCAGAAGACGCGACGGAGCAGAGCGAGCAAACAGTGGAAGCCCCCTCCCCCCTCTCTTGCGACTGCGGCTGGGGCTCTCGTCGTGTCAAGAATGAAATGGAATGGCAGACAAAAACAGAAACAGAAATCCTCCGCAGTCAGTTTGCCACTGTTTTTTTTCTGCTGCTTCTGCGATTGACACTGCGCACATGTCCGTCAACGCATGACAAAACGAGTGGAAGGGATTCAAAACAGAAGGAAAGGGCGGGCGGGCGGGCGGGCGGGCAGGCAACTGTGGAGAAGCTGGGAGGTGGGGAAAGAACAAAAGAAAAGGCCCGCATTTCGCCACATGCCAAGCCACACGCTGTCCCCCCCTCTCTCTCTCTCTCTCTCTCTCTCTCTCTCTCTCTCTCCTTCACACAGACACGCACACACAATCTATCTCCTCACAGCTTGGGGAAAAAATGCGCCAAGTCATATTGCATGACTGGATTTCAGCGCTTTGGAATTGAAAATGTTGACAGTTGACATTGGCGCACTGTTTTGAACCGTGAATATCTCGCCACTCACAACCCATAATCGTCAAACAGATGGCGCCAACAGGACGTTCCTCCTTTGGTCTGCTGCTTCTGCTGCTTTTGCTGCTGCTCTGCGTGGTCAATCACGTCCAGTTGGCACAGGCAGCCAACGCATGTGGAACTGGCGGTGTATGCAGTTGCTCGGAAACGCTTGTCGATTGCCAAAACCTGGGTCTCTCAGACATTCCAACCGCAATCCCAGCGACTACAACGATACTGTAAGTGTTGCCGTCGTCAAGTTGTTAACTAGATGCCAATTGACCTTGCTTGTTGCCATTACGATCGATTTTTAGGTATCTGCAGGACAACCAGATCAGCACCATTTCTGCTTCTGCGTTTGTCGGCCTGACTGCGTTGACCGTCCTGTCAGTAGCCAAGCAATGAAGACTCACGCGCAAACGGCTCACTCATTGGCCTCACTACATGTATCTCCAGGATTCTGCAAGACAACCACATTTCCAGCATTGATGCCGCTGCATTCACAGACCTTACGGCGCTGAAACAATTGTAAGCCAGCAAAAGACATGCCCAACCGCACACCCAAAATGCGGCTCACTCGTTTGCCATACTGTCTGGTAGGAATATGCAAGGCAACGGGATCGCCAGCATTCCCGCAACCGCATTTACCAGCCTCACTTCGTTGAACTTCTTGTAAGCCAGTGAAGACCCGAAAAGAATCACATACAAACGGCTCATTCGTTGGCGACACGGTCTGTAGATACATGGGCACCAACCAGATCACCAGCATGCCCTCCTCGCTATTCGCAGGCCTGACTGCGCTGTATTTCATGTACGCAAGCAAAAAGATAGGAAAAAGCACGTACCGAAACGCTCACTCGTTTGCAATTCAATCTGTAGAAGTCTGTCTTCCAACAAATTTACCAGCATTCCCTCCGATGCATTCACAGGCCTGACTGCGCTGACACAATTGTAAGCAAGCAAAGACGGCAAGAATCTCGTACCAACGGCTTGCTCGTTAACAACTCTATCTGTAGGGATTTGCAATACTGCCCGATCACCAGCGTTCCAGCCAATGCATTTGCAGACCTGACTGCACTGAAAGTTCTGTAAGCAAGCCAAGACATTAAGGATCACACACAAACAGCTCACTTGTTGCCACCACGACATGTAGATATCTGAATGGGAACTGGATCACCAGCGTTTCTGCGAACGCTTTCACAGGCCTGGTTGCGCTGACTTCTCTGTAAGCATGCCAGGACATGTAAAATCACCTGCAGATGGCTCACTCGGTTACGACACTATCTGTAGAAATCTGAATCAGAACCTGCTGACTGGCGTTTCTGCAAATGCATTCACTGGTCTGACTGCGTTAAATTACTTGTAAGCAAAGCAACGACATGAAGGATCACATGCAAACAACTCACTCGTTGGCAACTCCATCTGTAGATATCTACATCTCAACCAGATTGTCGATATTTCTGCAAACACATTCGCCGGCCTGACAGCGCTGACTAGAGTGTAGGCACAGAGCTCAAGGTGCATGTTGTGTTTGATTCGCCTCTGACTTTGCGGAACTTGCAGGACTTTAAATGGCAACCCCCTCACGACTTTGCCGCCCGGTCTGTTCAAAGGCTTGCCAAATGGCTTGGCGTTGTCGTTTTCTTACCCATATCTGGCCCCCAACAACTTTACCTTTGGTGGAAACTCTGTTGCTCCACCCAGCACATACGGCAGCGCAGCCACTCCATATAGTAAGTTCCTATATGACTACAATCACCAGGGAATTGTTTGACTGACTTGTTGTAACTGCAGAGTGTGATACAGCCTGCGCCACCTGCTATGCTACTGGGTCCAGCTCGTGTTGCCCGAACAATTGCTTGTACTGCTCTTCATCCACTGTGTGCACTCAGTGCTATGAAGGTTACGTTCCGATGAGTGGATCATGCGTGTCGCTTGCTTCCCTTGCTTCCCTTGCTTCCGTCGCGTCCACGCAATCCGCCTCGATTGCGTCACTTGTTTCGGCGAGCTCTGCATCCTTTGCTTCCATCGCTTCCGCGTCATCAGTGTCCCTTGCCTCCGAGGTCTCCGCATCGTTTGCCTCCGCTGCAACTGCCTCTTCGGCGTCAGTTGCCTCCGAGGTGTCCGCCTCGTTTGCCTCTGATGCTTCTGCTGCCAGCGCGTCGCACGCATCCGCCGCTTCAGATGCTTCCGTTTCCTCGGCATCCTTTGCTTCCCTCGCTACGGTGTCTTCAGCCTCAATTGCCTCCGAGGTCTCCGCATCGTTTGCCTCCGCTGCAACTGCCTCTTCGGCGTCAGTTGCCTCCGAGGTGTCCGCCTCGTTTGCCTCTGATGCTTCTGCTGCCAGCGCGTCGCACGCATCCGCCGCTTCAGATGCTTCCGTTTCCTCGGCATCCTTTGCTTCCCTCGCTACGGTGTCTTCAGCCTCAATTGCCTCGCAGGTGTCCGCAAGTGTCGCTTCTGATCTCTCCGCCACCTCGGCATCCTTTGCTTCCATCGCTTCCGCATCATCTGCTTTGATTGCATCTGCTGCAAGCACCTCATTCGCGTCTGTCGCTTCCGATGCTTCCGCTTCCTCGGCATCCTTTGCTTCCCTCGCTACGGTGTCTTCAGCTTCCGTTGCATCCCAGGCGTCTGCATCAGCTGCCAGTGCTTCTTTTGTGTGGCAGACATCTGCTGCATCTGCCGCGTCCAATGCTCCAAACGATTCAAGTGACTCAGATTCTTGGCCGATTATTCTCGGAGTCATTCTTGGTCTGTTGGCACTCATCTTGTTGGCTGCGCTGGCTGTGGCCCTTCGACGTCGTCGCTCGTCCAATGCCTTTGCACCCATTGGCACGGCCAACAAACGACGCGAATCTGCATCTGGCACGGAACCGACCTACCAGTCTGTTGATCACAGAGCGTCCAATGTTGCGAATCCCACATACGCAGCTGTGTCTGCTCCTGGAGAGCACGACTTGTACGAAGATGTCGGCTCAAAGCCCCAGGCTCCTTCTGTCGGTTCGTCGGAACAGGTGTATGCCGAAGCATCTGTGTCTGCATCCAGTACAGCGCAAGCGTCGGGTAGCGGCGTCGAGTACGCGGATCCTTTACTGCTTAACGCATCGAATGTTCGTGCGCCGCCCACGTTCTCGCCCACCCCTTACGCAGCAGTGACTGTCGCACCCTCCTCACAGACCGAGCAGGCTGAGAATGTCGACTACGCCGAACTCAAAAACTAGCTTGCCTGTCGGTTTTTGCCTGCCCCTTTCCCAAAAACTCTGCCTCTTTGTAGATTCTGCCTGGCCGTGCATGATTCCCATATCTTTTTGTGCTTTTCACATTGATGTCTGCTTGTGTTGATGTTCAATTCGACGGGTCTTGTTGTTTTGAGCAACTAAACGCTATTGATTTCCCCACGTCACTGCACTGACACGAAAAAACACGAAAAACGCTTCGTCGGTGCACAGGTCACAGAACTGCATCCGGAGCGCGAGGCAGAATCGAATCAGCTCGCCAGCATGGGTACCGAGCCTGACATGTGGCTTGCTTTGTTGAAATCAAAGCACAAAAAATGATCAAAATGAACACGCCCAGAACAAAGCGCATGCTTGGAGTATTCACTTGACAGTCAAACAAACAACAACAGCACTGAAAAACTCACTTTCAAACAAAACACCTCAACAACTAACACACCAACAAACAACAACAAACACTCACACCAACAAACAACAACAAACACACACCAGAAACACCACCCCTTCAGGGCGCGCTAGAGTCCTTGGCGACAGGCATCCAACGGGCAAATGTGCGACACAAAAGCTGCCGGGCGGGGCCATCTGTCATGGGAATGGTGATCTTGCGACGCTTGGCTTTGGCCATCCCGAACAACTCCATGGCTCCGACAACAGAGGACGCGTTGAACATTTCGGCATCAATGTCAACACCATTTTGTGTCGGTGTCACGGCAAAGATGGAAGTTGGAGAGCGCGCAACGTAGGCCTCAGGCTTTGCCCGCCCATCCTTCTCACTGAGCAGAATGATGAGGCGACTGGAGGTGAACACAAGCCACGTCTGCTTTCCTTCCTTGGCATCCTTGTCTGGATTGCCGGTCGAATGTCGGATGGCCAGGTGCGCGATATACTCGTCGGCACTAAAAGCCCCGTCCTCGAGTTTGGATCTTGAGAAAGTGCGCTCCAAACGCCTCGAGCGCGCTGTACGGCACCAGAAGACTGTCCTCT
>NW_011887310.1:28897-39975 GCF_000151315.2 Capsaspora owczarzaki ATCC 30864 | reverse complement strand
TGTCTCATCTCACGCTGTTGCGGTCAGCTTGATCACTATGTGGCTCCACGAACGAATATCAAACAACCGCAACTCCGTCTTCTCATCCACCCCTATTGTCTTTCGCTCCTCCGCCTCCCTCCTATAACTGATCTATGCGTCACACACCCCTCTAGTGGCTTCCGCCTCCCCTCCTCTTCCACCTACCGTAAACTATAGCGAAGTATGCGACTGAGCTCGATTACGGTTGATCGGCCTTCGCGATGTTTGCTATGCTTCTTGAGCGTTCCCGTGTCCAACTCCACATTTGCCGCCGACAGTCTTGGCCACAACACCCACCAGGCCTCTGCCTAGGCCCTTCATGAAGCCTTCCACACCGTCCTTCTTGGCACCAGCAAACGGGGATAGAAAGACACCGGCCACACCGCCTGCAAGGCCCTTCACAAACTGCTTGCCGCCGACCGCAAGACCGCCAGCCACTGTATCGGGGCGATCCTGGAAGGCTTGACGACGCGACTCGCGATACTCGTCGTCAAAGGTCATGGCAGCCAGGCCCTTGCCGAGCGACGACGTAATGCGACCAGCCGAACCCATCGTGCCTTCCAGCGCACCGCTGACCAGACTGCGAGTGCCGCGAGCGAGGCCGGCACCAAACTCGCCAGGACCCTTGACGATGCCTTGGAAGGGCTCGTAGAAAAAGTCCTTGACACCGGTGCTGAGATTGGTAAACATGTTCACTGGATTGCCGAGGAAATCAAAGCAGCCCAAAACCTTGTAGACTTCTCGAATGACGTACTCGCGGTAGTGGGTGACAACAATGCCCGCAAGGGTAGTCTGCGATTCAAACACGTGCGTCAAGACCAGAGCGTTGAGTCGGATGGGGGCATTGTCAATGTCAGCCACGGTCAGCCCAATCGACTTGAAGATGAGTCGCACGGGATTCTCAATGGCCGCCGCACCCGTGCTGACCAGTGTGGTAGTCGCAGATTGCACCGAGCCAACGAGCGACGGCGACCGCGCGGCGGAGCTGGATTTCCCAGGTGCAGGAGAGCTGGAACTCGCGTGGGAGGACGAGCGCGAAACCGACTCGGATGGAGTGCTGCTGTTGCTGCCGCTGCCGCTGCTGCTGTTGCTGCTGCTTCCAACCAAGCTAAAGTTCAAGTTGAAGCGGAGAGGTTGGAGCTCAAGATACTCAATGTACACACGCAAACTCGGGGCTGCCGGCTTTTCGGAATGGGCTTGCTGCGAAGAGATGGATGAGGTTCCGGCCAAACTATTGAGATCGCTCGCAGTGGAGGCGGAATGCGAGACAGCCTGTGAGCTGTGCGCGGACGCGGTTACCACGCTGCTGCTAGTGGTGTCGTAGGCCACGAGCAAGGACCGGCTCCACTGCAGTTCCTCCTCAAGCGCCTCCACAGCTGGCTGGGCGAGCAGCTGCGATCCTTGTTGGGCAACAGTAGCAGTGCGCGCGGCACTAGCGCGATTGTTGCCATCCATGATTGCGAGTCGCGAGGCTTGGCGCGCGGCGAGAACAGCCGGCGAAACCGCACGAATCAGGGCAAAATCGACCACGTCCATCAAAAACACGTCGTCAAGCTTGACGTCCATGGCCTGAATGAGAATGGAAATGTACCGGAAAAGGAGGACATTGGCAGCGCCGTGCGCCGGTGACTTGACGATCAGCGCCTGCACGAATGGAGGTGCATCCGAAAGGGCCGGAGCGCTCTGGTCGGCGGCAGCCGAGTTCAGTGACGTGGTCGAGGAGCTGGCTGACGAATCAACAGGCGTGTCGCGTTTGGCAACCGGAGTTGGGGAGAGCACACACGGGAATCGGGCGCTGTAGCTCTGGTTGTCCACTTGCAGGCGTTGCAGCGAGAAGCGAAGCTGCTGAGCCAAATCCGACAGCACGATATCACTGGAAATCGTATCGAGACAAATGTAAGACAGCTCGCGGGGACGCGGATTGCTTTGCAACAGCGAAATGCCAACTCCAGCAAGGCGAACATCCACTTGAAGATGGGCCGTGTCACGCACAGAGCGTCTGCTGATTTGTTCCAGAACAGAGAGACCAAACAACGCGACTAGCCGCTTGGAGACGTTCTGATCGTCCGTGAAGAGAACCACTCGTTTAGGTCCGTCCGGGAAGACAACGGCGTAAATGGTCCCGTCGAAATCGTCCAGGTCTAGCGTTTCGAGCGTTGGAGCGGTTTTGAGCTTGCGTGACGACGCATCGCGCAGCTCGGTCACGCCAAAAGTGTCCAAGTCCAAGTCGACTTCCTGCATTTTGAATTCCGCGACATTGACGTGCAGCAAGTGCTTGCTTTCAAAGGAGTCGTACACGTACGGCATGGCGTACTGGGCGCCCACTCGATGCAACGGGTGGGGAGCAGCCGCACTGTTGGACTCTGGCTGCTGTTGGCGGAAGAGCAAGGTCGAGGAGCGCGTGTGGTTTTCAACGCGGACTTGCTCAGCCTTGTTGTTGATGGACAGGGTCGCAGAGACGGTGCTCTCGGACATGGCGACCTCGACCTGCAAGATTGAAACATTGCCGACGATTTGATTCGTGTCCTGATGAATCACCTTCAAAACGAGCGTACCCGGAGCATCAATGGAGAAGGGCTCCGAAGGAAGAGACAGCGAGCCATCCGGCAGGCGAATGCGGACACGGAGCTTGCGCCCTGCCCCTTCGAGCCAGGTGACTGGCTGCCGCTGCTGGCGTGCAATCCATCCCGTCCCACAGGGCAAGACACCAGCACCAGCACCAGCACCACGTCCCGACAAAATGTCCTGGCTGAGTTGCTGATTCTCTTGGTCGGAGGACAAGCACGAGAACAAGACATCGGTACCGCAGTGGTTGATCAGGGTGTGCCGTGGTGCAAAAGTCACAACGCGACTCAGTCGCGCAGCACCAAAATGAAGGCTGACGGCAAACTCGGACGACATGGTCGACCGTTGGTTGGGCGCGGTTTCAACCTCCCACTTGGCGCGCACGATGCCCGAGCTGCCCACAGCGTCCATGCTGAATGGTTCGCTCCATGACAGGCTGGAGGCGGCTGGCAAAGGCGCGCCGGCCTTCAAAGGAGCGGGGAGGACGGCCAACGCGGCCTTCTTTTTCGAGAACAGCACATCCTTCCCGTATGCAAAGATGACCGGCGAGGCGTTGGGCTGGATGGTGCGGATGGTCGATTGACCGACAGCGTCACCAGCGAGGGCCTGGTGCACGGCCAGCGGCATGGACGTCTTGTTGACAATCCAGTACGGGCATTGGAGGAAGAACTCGAGGCCTGCAAGACCCTGTTGTCCGACCACTGGCGCGTTGCAGAGACTGACCGACAAGGCGCAGTTGGCGTTGGACATGTCACGCAGAGCAAGTCGCACGCTGTCCACGTTGAGCGGCCTGTTTCGCGAATGGAACAGGGTCGGCTCGGAGCGGAAGGACTCTTCATGACCCAGCTGGCTGGCCGTCTGGCCCAGCTCGACGCTCACGACCAAGTCGCGCGTAATGTCAACGTCAAAGAGCGGGAGGCGCTGGCCAAACACAACACCCTCCGTGTAACTGACAGCTTGCTGCGTCGTGCTGTCTGAGATGGCAAAGGATGCAGGCGTTGGCAGCAAGTTGACAAACATGAGCGGGGGCAGAATGGCCAGAGCGGTGGCCGCGTGGAGCAATGACGTGCCAAACTGATCCGGCGTCTCCAGCGGATGCCGAATCGGGTTTGTCGCCATGTAAAAGCTGGGCACGTTTCCAACAGAGCAGCTCAGTACTCGGACAAGCGCGCGCTGACTTGCGACCACTGGCGCGGCCGTGCGATTCTCTGCCTGTACAAGGCTGCACGGGGACCAGTCCAACGCAAAGTTTGACCACTCATGGGCGAGCGAGGAGGGGTCGTTCGAGGCTGAAATCGGCCGGACGTGCAGTCGTTCAATTGCAGAAATCTCATGCAGCGGCAGCGGGAAATCATGGCCTGGAGCAAGGACGACAAAGTCGTCAATGTCGGCTGGGCTCGACGGTTTTGCCGAGACACGACGCTTTCCGAGCGCGAGTGACACGGGGAGGTGGTTTTCCACAACGTAGGGCGAGCGGAACTTGAGCGTTTTCACGCCTTGCTCGAGCTCGACGTGGCACGCAACGTGTGCAACACCTCCGCCGGTGGCACTCTTCATGGCGGAGGAAAGCGGCTCGAGCGAGTAGACAAAGCTGCCAATCTTGTCCACACGAACACCATTCAATGGGGCAAACCCTTCAAACTCGATAGAGATGGACGGGAGACCCAGCGCAGCAGTGTTGGCCTGCGAGGGAGCCTTGCTCGAAGAAGCCCGGTCCTGTTCTTGCTGCTGCTGTTGTTGTTGTTTCTGCGCTCGACTGCGGTAGTCGAAAGGATTGGACTGCGTGGCATCCTGGACAAGTGAGAACGGTTGGCTCTGTCCGTGCTCGAGCCGGAACAGGAGCTCTTTGGCGCGATCAAGTTCTTGCGCTTTGAGTGTGGGCGATGCTTTCGATGAAGCCGTGGAATCGCTCGCCTCAGCCAACGTGGACTCGGAGATAAACAGCGCAGCGTTGGCCTCACGCCCAACCGCAAGATGGCCTTGCTTTGGCATGGTATGGGCGCGGCACCACAGCATCGCGACACCGGTCTGATTGGCCAGGCGATAGGCAACCGCAAACTTGGCGGGCGCACGAGCCGATGACGCAGCCGACGGTTCGGCCAACATGGCAGAAAGAGCGCTGGAGGACGCCGAGGTGGACACTGACTTGGAGCGTGCGATGGCCACGGCGGTTTGCTGCTTGACCGAACCGAGCACAGCTCCAAGCTCTGCAGCCCACTCACTGGCCACGTTGACAGTTTGCTCCAGTGCAGAGTGCTCAAGGGAAAGCTCCAAGCGCTGCAAGGTGGTCAGTGCGATGAGGTTGAGCAGGGTGTGGTCCGAGTTGCGTTGCTGCTCCAGCTGTGGATTGTCAATCAAACGCGATGAAGAGAAGTCAGTCAGTCAGTTGAACACGACGAGCTGTGCGTGAAATGGACGACAACAAGCACACACAACCAAAGCGACGCCAATAAACGACCAAAAACATCAAAACACCTCACATTAATGGAAACAGTCCACGGCACCATCTTGCCATCGACAGCAACCGGCTCAATCACGGGTTCCCAAACATCGATCGCAGAATTGAAGAACGATGCACCAAGCGAAACTTGCAACGCGCCACCAATCTGTTGAGCGGAACAAAAAAGGGTTGTTGGTTCAAAGGAACTACAAGAAACGAAAAAAACAAAAACAATACGTTACCAAAGTCGTCCAGTTGTTGACGGCGCCGCTCACTTCCACCTTGACGGCGTAAAGAGGGTTGTGGCGTCCATTACAGTCATCAACGAGCGTCAGCGTGATTGGTTCCGTGAAGATGTCAAACTGGAAAGAGAAGACAAAGCCGAAAAAAAAAAAGAAAAACAAAAACGAAGCATAACCATGAGAACTGAAGTACCAAACGCACGGCAACCCCCCCACTGAAAAG
The DNA here is from genome assembly GCF_000151315.2 of Capsaspora owczarzaki ATCC 30864. Taxonomy (NCBI): domain Eukaryota; class Filasterea; order Ministeriida; family Capsasporidae; genus Capsaspora; species Capsaspora owczarzaki. The sequence goes on along the minus strand of NW_011887310.1, from coordinate 34,484 downwards.
CCTCCCCTCCCTTTCCCCGGCGCTTCCGGAGCAGCGCCCAAACAAACAAGCCAACAAACAAACAAACAAACAAACAAAACGATGAAAACAACAAACATAGACCCCCCAACTGTCAAACCCTAAGAACTCACCGTTTCAATGATGGCGGAATCCGTGTCGCTTTGGACACTTGCGACACTCATGGAATCGACGGAAATGGCGTCATCAGAGCTGCCGTCCGAGCCGAAAAACCACTGCGACTTGCTCGCCGGATGGCACTCGTACACGCGCACGGCGGACTGCTGCCGATCACGTTTGCGCTGGCGAATTGCAGCAAGAGACTCATGGATTTGCCGAACTTCTTCGGACATGTTGGCAATGTTTTGCATGCCGGACGCGGCAGCGGCCAGTGTCGAGAAAATCGTTGCGATGGACGCCAGGGTTACCAGGTCCTGGTAGGACACGGTAAACACCAGCGGGTCGGTTTGCAAGCCTCCGGTCGCAGGCGGCGGGTTTGCCTTGAGCCACAGATGCAAAGAGCACGGGGCGAGCATGTTGGTGGCGCCGAGACTGAGAGCCTCAATGTCTTCAGCCGAGAAGGACGTCTCAACAGCAGATGCAGGCTTCATTGCAGAGGTGACGCTTGGCGCAGGTGTGGAGGCATTGCGGCGTTCGCGCTGCAGACGCTTGTGCAGGACAAGGGCAGCGCCCGAGCGCACGGTCAAATCGGTGATTTGCGTGTCAATGTTGCTCTGGCCATGGCTCATTGCGAAATTGGCGGCGACTTCCGAGCTCAACGACATGGCGTGGCTGTAGGCGCTGTTGGGGTTTTCAATCAAGATGATCTGCGGCTCGCTGATGGTGAGCTGAATCTTGACCGACCGACTCGTGTTGGCGGTTGCAGCGACACGCCGTTGCTGCTCGACGCGCTTGGCGGCGCGACGGTTTGCACGAAGCAGTCGCTCCAGCGCCTCGCGTTGTCGAGCAGTCAGGCGCTCCAGCTCAAACTCTTCCTCCTTGAGCAATTCCGAATCGGTCGCGTCTGTGGCCTGATGGAAGGCCTCCTCCTCGGCGGTGGCAGTTGCAAGGTCCATCATCTCAACGCCAGTGTCCAAAAACTCTTTGAGCGTCATCAGGAAGGTGGGATACAACGTGAGACACAGCCCGCGGCAGGAAGCCGAAATGGCTTGAGAGAACAGGCCCTGTTGGAAGCGGAGGGTCAGTGCAGGAGGAACAAGCGCTGCCAGAGCGCTTGAGCTCGCGCGCGGGTCGGGCACCATGTCCATCACCTTGCGGAAGGCTGGCACAACAGAGTCATGCAGCGGATGGGTGTCTTCGATCTGGACTGCATCAATGCGCGTTTGCAGTTCAACAAAGCTCTCACTGGACACGGAGAGATTGCCAGACACACCAACAATGCGCGCCACCGCGACCTGCGCGGAAACTTCTGGCGCCAGCTCTTGGACGAGGGCAAGCTGAACACTCTTGAGGGTAAACTGGACAGCGGCAACAGTCCAGCCTTCGTCGACAGCACCAGAGGCAGAAGACGACGACGGAGCTTCATCCTGTGCCTTGAGACGGTCGGGACGGGCATTCTGTCGCTTTTCATCAGCGCGGAGTTGCTTTTCCAGAGCACGCTGTTGTGCGAGCTGCAGCTTGACTTCTGCTGCATCGGGTTCAATCACATCGATCGTGCCTTCCTTAAAGTTGCCCTGAAGGGTCAGGAGGACAAACACGTAGTCGGCCTGGCGGATTGCCAGCTGAATGTCCTGAATGAGCACGGCCACTTGATTTTGAGGTTGCGCGCGGTAGGCGGGATTGAGCACGCGCTCAATGCCAACTGCCACATTGACGTCCGAAATCAGCTCGACGCTTGACGTATTGCCAATCGATGTGGATGATGCCGACGGCGAGACAGGAGAGGCCGGAGAGCCGAGGAGTGTCCCGGGCTTGGACGACGTCGTCGTGAGCATATTTCCAAGGCTGGGTGGGGAGCTGAGCGCTGAAGCGGGCCCGTCGTCACGGCTCAAGTTACGGATGGAGACGCTCAATGAGGTCAGATTGACTTTCATCGTGTCGATGTAGGTCTGAATGTCTTGACCAGCCACGGTGAAGCCATTTGTCACCTCGATGCGACCAAAGTTGGCCACAAGACAGCGCGAATCGTTCGAGGATTGGGGCACAATGATGGCAGGCGCTTGGATTTGCGCATCGAGCTTGATTCGAGGCAAAGGACGGTGAAGCAGAATCTCCCCGGCCACAGAGGGGTCGGAAGAGGCAGTTGGTGGAGCGGCACCCGAGGCGGTTGACGGCGTAGCGAGGGAAGCTGGGGTGGCCTTGCTTTTCGCTGATGATGATTCAGAGGCAGGCGACGAGTTGGCGAGTGCACGCTGGAACGGAACGGCAAAGTTGATCACATTGCAGATGAAGCGGCGCATGACTACGAGTCGCAGGCCGTTCACTCGGACCTTGATGTCGACTTCGTGAGGATTTTGAGGTCCGATAAATCCAGGCAAAAAGCTATGAACGTGCAGCTCGAACAGTTCTCCTCCAGCCGTGTCAACTGTGTGGAGGACTGAAAGGATTTGCTGGTGGAGGGCATTCTTGGCCGTGTGATCTTCAATGCTGACAGACTTGAGCAACGCCTTCAGGGTCACGTCGTCGCGGCCGAGCGACGCCTGAACTGCAAGTCCTGCAACCGCGGTCGTCACTAGACTGGCATTATCGCGCTTCAGCACAACCTGGACCTGCTCAACGGTCGCTGCAACGGCAAATTGCACGACGGGCGACTTTGGACGAGTCGAACGCGGGGCAGACGGCAGCAGCTTGGCAAATTGCGATTCAAGCTTGCTCAAGCCTCTTGAGGCTGCCGTTGTGGTCACAGGAGCAGCAGTTGCAGTGGCGGGACTGGTGCCAGCGGCGGCGGCAACGGTTGAAGCTGGTGAGGGCTGGAAGGGCGAAGCAGACTTGGCCAGGGTGGGTTGGAGATCGTGCAGCGCAAACCGCAAGAGGTCGACAAGCGACTCGTTCCGCAGGACGACGCCCAGTTGACCAAACTTGACGTTGACGGCAACATCAACATTGTTGTATTGTGTCGAATCGGGCTGAATTTGCATCAGTGCAAAGTCCATCAAGGGGGACGAATTGCGCGCGCCCGAGCCTTGCCATGACGAGCTGACAATGTAAGTCGGCTCACCAAGAGCAGCATGAGGAGCACCCGTTGCAGAAGAAGACGACGTTGACGATGTGGGGGATGCTTCGGCGAGCCGATCGATGACACTCAGCCCTCCGACACTGGCTTTAAGCGAGAGGTCGTGACTGCGCTTTTGAAGCGTTGACACCACCTCGTTCAAGCTCAACTCGAGCACAGGTAGGTCTGGAGCATTGGGACGGAACTTGGAGAGAACAATGGCAATCGAGTTGAGCTCGAAGTGAACGAACGCGAGCACTCGCTGCTCGTTCTGCTTTTGGATCTCCTCCAGCTGCTGTTTGGCGTTCTTGTCGCCCTCCTTGATCACTGCTGCAGAAGCTTCATCAATAGTGGTGGCAACGAGGTCCTCTGGATTGACAGAGGTTTGGGTTGCAAGGTCGGTCAACAGGGTGGCACTTGACGGCGAGGGCGCAATCGAGCGTGGTGTCGCGTTGGATGGTTGGACTGGAATGGACGACATCACGACGGATAGCAGCTGAGCAAGCTTGTCGTCCGAAATGGCAACTTTGAGCTGTCTCGATTGCAGCAAGCTATCGTCCAATCGACCTTCAAGCTTCAGCACGGGCAGGTCGACTTGCGTGGCAGCCTTGCAGACCTGAAGGTGTAGCGCAACTGTGAAGGGATGAAGCAAGGACGAGACTGCGCTCGGGGCGACCATCTCTAATGTTGACGGTGCGTTGGCTGCGGCTGAAGAGGTCGCCTTACGCCAGAGGGCATCGTTTTCGCTCCGCGAGGATGCCAGAAAGATTTGAATGTTTTGCAATTTCAAATCCATTCGGTCGTAGACCAGCTCGCGAACTTGCTCCAGCGTGGCTGCACGCAAGTCTTCCGCACCAGCAGTCTGAGGCTTGCTCGTGAGATTGAGCTTGCCAAGATCAATCACGACCATTTGCGCGGCATCAGATGAATGAAGGGCGTCGAAATCGGAGCCGCTATAAGTAGCCATTCGCGGATGCGCTGGGATGAGAATTTGAGGCGCATGCAGGTCAATGTCCAGCTGAATGGTTTTATGTGTGGCAATGGCGTGCTCGAGACCAGCACGGGTTGAGTGCTGCAACGACTCGAAGCGTCGCCAAGCGGCCGCAGACACATCGTCCACACGAAGCGATGCCGGGAGGGCAACGAAGGCGAGCAGACGTTCGACGAGCGCCCGGCTGTACACTGCCTCGATCGGTCGCGAGGTTGCCTTGACCAGCACATCTGCAACACCGCTGGCCGGGTTTTTCTCAAACATGACCGAGAAAAGGGCTGGCGTGGCGGCACTACTGTTACTGTTGGTCAAAGTTGACGGGCTTCGGCGCAGAACGAACGGGAAGCGCGCGCTCTTTGCGCACGGCGAGGAGATTTCCATGTCGGCAATGTTCACAGCCACTCCCAGAGCTTCCGCGCCAGGTCGCTGTAAGAGGTGCAGCTCGGGCTTGTCCAGGGCTAAAACAGCAACAGTGCTTGCTCCGTCCTTGATCGAAACACTGAGGTTGCGCTCGACCTCAACGGCAACCTTGACGGCAACGTAATCTTTGGGAAGGAGAGAGCTTGCAGAGGTGGTGACATCCTCGTCTTCATTGTAGTCGATGGCGCTGTACAAGAACTTGCGCTCAGCATCGGTCATCTGGGACGACGAGGGCGAGGACGAGGACGAGGACGAGGAAGACGAGGACGAGGCGGTGACTTCCTCTGGTTGTTGCTTTTGCTGCTGTTGTTGCTGCTGGTGCAGCTTGTTGACAAGTTCTTGGCGCTTGCGATCCACTTCCTTTTCGGCCTTGCTCTTGAAAAAGTTGGAAAAGAACCCGCCGGTGACCACAGGGGCGGGAGAAGCGACGGCAGAGGACGACGAGGACGAGCTGTTGCTTTGCTTTTGCTGATGCTGTTGGAGAAGTGCCTTGGCTTTGATGAGCTCTTCCTTGCGAAGCTGCAGGTCGCACTGCTGACGGTAGCGCAAAACGTCGTCGACATGCATGGGCTCCTCGGCTTTCTCAAGCGCCTGCAAAATCTTTGCCTCGTTCTTTTCGGACGTTGTTTGCTGGCGTAGAGTCAGGAGGCTCATGTACAGCTTTTTGTAATCGACACGCGTGTCACGACGGGCCTTGATCGCTGGCCAAGACCAGGCTTTGGCTCGACGTTGCACGTCCTCCAGGACGGTGCGGGCCGCGTACTGGAACCACACCTTCCCAGTGCCCTTTCCAAGCGCAACCGTTGAGCGCAGGTTTCGGTGGGAGCGTGTCGTCAGCAGCCGAGCAAACATGTTGGCAGTCGAAAGTGCGGTATGATACTGCGTGCGATCGAGCACGACTCCAATCTTGTCGAGGACCAGTCGCATGATGGCTTTGGGGTAGTTCAAGTTGCGTCCGGAGTGGCGGTTGACGCGAAGCTGTTTATGGATGCAATAAGATGTTGTCC
>NW_011887310.1:13167-28797 GCF_000151315.2 Capsaspora owczarzaki ATCC 30864 | reverse complement strand
GCCAAGCAACTCAACCTACCTCGGCTGTAAAAGAAATCGGCTCCACAATGTAGTTGTGGGGAGCCGCGTGATCACGACGGGCGATCTACAAAGAAGAGAACAATGGTTGAGCGTCGAACGATGAGTCGCTCGCAACATCTATTTGCCTCTTAGCAAAATAATTGTAATACCTGATTGGCAAGCTTAGGGAAGAGTTGCGCGGCGGCCATGCCATTCAGCATGTCGGTTGCAGTGTTGAGATAGACCGACAGGCTGTCGAGCACGGCAAGCTTGTAGAACAAGTCGCCCGACGTGTTTGAAGAGTTGATCTCGAACGTCTGGTCCGTCGAGTGGAGGTCTAGGCGAGCGAGGGTCAAGCCGCCAGCGAAAGGAAGCTACGAGCGAAAGAAAGTTGCGAAAAGCAACACAATATGAGGGGCCTGATGAGAGAAGGGAAAAAAAAAAACAACAACCGAAAACAAGGCAAACCAATCGTTGCGATCCAAACTTACCGCATTGTTGATCTTGTCGCCCTCGAGTCGAACGTGAATGTTGCTGATTTTCACTTGAATGTTGTCGATGATTTTCGTCGCCATCTTGACCGCGAAGGAATCGGACTTTTCCTGGGCGCCAAGTTCCGCCTCCTAGCAAGTCGAATTGTGTGAGAGAATGAGTGAGCGAGAGTGAATCATGAAGTAAAGTGCACACAAACAAACGAGCCTCCAACAGCTGTCGCACCTCGCGTTGAAGCTTGAGCGACTCGTACTCGGCAATTTTGCTGCGCTTGGATCGCTCGGCAATGCGTTCTTGGAGCTTGGCGTCGTAATCGAGATCGAGATTCGGGGTTGCCAAAACCAGCACTTGATCGAGCAGCACAACGACGGGATCGGTCGTAATGTTCTTCCATGGGATTTTCAGTGTCAGCGTGCCGATGGTACCTGTTTCCGATGGTTGGTTGGTTGGTTGGTGGTTTGGTGAGCAACGGAACCAAAACCCCTCAATCCAACCACACTTGCAGCGATGTTTGCACAACGTTCTCATGGCAATGCGAGTATTTCCCCCCGATGACGCAGAGACAAGCCGAGCAGAAGTTCGTTTGGTGGCAGCTTTTCGAAAAGTTCTCCCCATTTTCCCCACACACACATAGACATCGCGCCCCCGTCAGATGAAACGCGAAAATGCCAAAAGCCGATCGCAAGTTTGCTTTTTTTGTGAAATTGCGGCGCAATGCCAATCCTAGAGTTCCGTTGTAGTGATGGACTTGCCTGCTTTGACTGAAATCGGAAGGTCGAGCTCGCTGAATGCAGTTTCGCGCACTTGAAGGTTTTCGAGCACCAGGTTGCCTTGTATCATGCCACAAAATCAAACAAACAAAAAAGTTGGCGGATTTAGGATTAGTCAAGGAGCGAGGCAAAAAAACAAAACAAAAACCAGAAACAAAACTGCGATCAAATCTGAGATTTGGAGAGTTTTGCGCAGATTCGATGCAATTGTCTTAGATTTGCACGATGATCGACAAATTCAATGGAATACTGTATGGCAACGCAGATCCATCTGAATGACTGGGACGTTGGAGTGGGTGTCGAAATGCGTTCAGCGATTTGTTCTTTCCCCTGCCACCCTCCCGCCGCCGCCGCCGCCGACAAAGACACCAAGCGGCACACACAAGAAGCCAGTCACTTATCAGGATGAGTCTATGCGCATGATGAGGAGCGATGGGGTGGGGAGGGCGCGCAGTTTTGTGCGTTTAAAATGTGATTACCACTCCAGAGCGAGAGGTTGAGCTGCTTGGTGTCCAGCCCCTGCACGAACTGGCCGAGGTACTTGTTGAGCAAGCCAGCGACGAGGTTTTCGAGCATGTTGGTAGGGATGGAGGACGGGGCGAGGCGAGTGGGCGAGGGGGTTGGAACGCGCAGCACAATGAGTGAGAGTGAATCGCAGTTAGAGAAGGTAGGACAAAGAAGAAACAAAGAAAGAAGAAGAAATAGCGACTGAGACTGAGACTGAGACTGAGGGGTGTGTGACAAAGTATGGCAGAACGCTGCATTGGCACTCGACAAGTACAGCAGGGACAAAAGTGGATCAATCGGGTCAACGTGGGAAACGAGCGTGACGGAAAGTCGATCTAGAAAACCAAACCAAAACACTCATTCACTCTTCAGTCGCACACAATGAGCAGACCAGACCAGAAAAAAAGATGAAATGTAGATCGAAGTGCAATGAAAGTGACATGGTAAGAGGCGAACATTGACGAGGGAAGGACCAAAAAAAAAAAAAAAAAAAAAAGTGCAAAACCAAAAAAAAAAATGTGGTTGCTGGGATTCGAACCCAGGCCACCGAAGTGATCAGAGCCTTAATCTGACGCGTTAGACCAGCTCCGCCACAACCACATGTTGATGTTTTAGTGGGTGGGCAAAAAGCGTCATAATTCGAATGCAACAGCCAGCGAAAACCAATACCATCGAAACCATTCCGTTTGACGCGTCCCATTCCATCCAGTAGGCGAAACTGCATTCAGCATTACTCTCTTCACTTTTTTCGCTCAATCTACAATGCTGCCAAATCCCGAAAACCAAGCCCAAATGCACCCACCTCAGTCACACTTTTTTTTTTTTTTTTGTGTTTCTTCTTTTTGTTTGTTTCTTCAATGATTTCACGCAGCCGTGCCAGCGGCGTGTGCCACTCTTCTGTCCTTGCACTAGTGCTGCTTCTCGTTGCATTAGCACGGCAATCTGTCGCAACAGGTAACATCAGCAAAAAAACAACAAAGAGAATCGACGCCGCGCAATGCGAAACACAACATTCGCTTTTCGTGTGTCGGACAGCCTGAGCGAGCGTCCGTCCCAGCGCACGCTTGCAGAGCGAGGCGGCTGTCTTCAAGTCGAGATGTATGATGCGAGTCGGGGGCATTTGTAGAGAGCGACGCACAAGAGAGCACAAGAGAGAGCGAGAGAGAGAAAGAGAGTGATTGAAATGCGCGCGAGAGAGGAAGAACAAAAGGGTGAAGCAAAAAAAATCATCGTGTTGTTTTATTATTATTTATTCGTTGGGCTGTTTTTTTTTTTTCTCATCAGTGCGACATTTTTTCGTGCGCTTTTGCATCACACCTTCATCGACGACCTTCTCTCTCTCTGTCGACCACGCTGGATTGGATTGTACCCACGATTGCCAAGCACACACACACACACACACACACAATCACACACACAATCACACAAAGCGGATTGCGGGTTTTTTTAACTTTGAAATCCCAGCTGCCATTGTTTTGTTTTATTTTACTGTTTATTTTCGGTTTATTCACCTGGAATGTTTTATTTATGGCTGCCAAAATCTGCGGTTTCAGTAATTGTTGGAATCCCACATGTGGGAACTCGATTCGTGTAAACATTATCACAAAAACAAACCACAGATAAACAACAACAACAACAGAATGCACTTTAAACAACAACAAAAACCACATAAAAACAAAACGTTCGCTTGCTGAATAACGCTGCTTAAATGGATCGGTGTCTCATCAACAAAAATTTACATTATGTGGCTTTGAAAACAGACTACTTTGTCAATCCGTCAACGGGCCTGGACACAAACCCCGGGAGCGCTGGACTGCCGTTTGCCTCGCTGCGAAAGGCAATCGACACTTGCGCAACGACCGGCGACCAAATCTTCTTGGCGGACGGCACGTACACGGGCGCAGACAACATTGGTCTGTCGCTGGCGTACAAGACGGTCAACCTCGTTGGCGCGAGCAAGGCTGGCACCGTCATTGACTGCGGGACCACTCCTGGACCCCTGCTTGTCGTGGCGCTCGGCGCGAGCAGCATCTCCAACATGACCATTGCCAACTGCGCGTCGTCGGGCGCTGCTGGCGCGATTACCGTCTCTGGCAGCTCGACCAGCGTGGCCTTCTCCAACATGGTGTTCCGCAAGTGCCGATCGTCGCTGGTTGGCGGCGCGCTGCAGATTGCCCTGGCCAACGCCTCGTTCACGGACGTGCTGTTTGACTCGACCTCGGCGCTGAACGGCGGCGTCCTGTACGTGACGAGCTCGCTCTCTGTCAGCCTGAACAATGTGACCGTCTACAATGCGACGGGCCAGAACGGCGCGGCCATCATGGCGTACGCCAGCACCATTGTCATTCGCAACACGATCGTCCGCCAGTGCGTCGCGTCGATTGTCGGCGTCATGTACATGTCGCTCTCCACCGTGAGCGTGTACAGCTCAAAGTTCTTTGGCAACTCGGCGGTTGGCGACGGCACCTGCTTTTACAACAACCAAGTGCAGTTTGTCATGGACGACTGTCTCATCAAGGGCAACTACAACAGCCAGTCTGGCGCCGGCTTTTCCATTCTCTCCTCTGCCATGCTCAACGGCGTGCCGGATCAAGTGACCAACACCATCTTTTCCGGCACTCGAACGGCGACCACGGTGCCGTCTACGTCAAGAGCAACGGCACCGTCGTCCTCACCAACTGCAAGTTTTTTGACAATGTTGCCATCAGTGGCGCTGGTGTCTCGGTGTCCTTCAACGGCACCGTCACGCTCGACAACTGCGAGCTCCGAGGCAACGTTGCCACCTATGCCGGCACGGCCCCGTCCGTGACTGGAGTCACGTCGGACGGCGGAGGCGCGCTGAATGCGGCCAAGGCTGGTGCGCTGTTGACGGTGCACAACTGCGTCATTGTGAACAACACTGCCCAGCTCGGCGGTGCCCTCCTTGCCATTAACTTTGCCGTGGTCACCATCACGGGCGCCAACACGCTGATTGCCAACAACACGGCAACCTTTATGGGCGGCGGCATTTACGTCGAAGACGTTCAAACCTCCGTCACCATGGACAATTCGTACAACATTACCATGGAGGGCAACACGGCCCTGTACGGCGGCGCTTTTGCCTCGGCCGTCGATGGAGCGCTTCTGATGAACAATGTCATCATGCGCAACAACCACGCGCACCAGGGCAGCGCGGGCTATGTGGTTGGCACGCTGATTTTGACGCGAGGCTACTTTTCCAACAACCAAGCAACGATGATGAATGGCGGCGTGGTTTATTACTATTCTGCGAATCATGCGCAAAACTGCTCGACCTGCGTGGTCTTGCCCGACAACGTCGACGACACGAGCGGCACCCCGACGCCTTCGGCCATCACCAGCGCGCCGAGCCAGCTGTCCGTGTCGTCCAGCAACTTGGACTTTGCCGCTGGCGGCGCCGGCACTCCTTCCAACCCGCTCGTTTCGGCCGACCTGGTGAGCGGCACAACCATCGAGCTCGACTTGACTGTGCGCGACGCGTTGGGCAACCTCATCCAGTCGGTCAGCACCAACTACAAGGTCGTCGCGACCCTGAGCCCCATCTTGAACGGCGCGCTGGTTGGCTACTCTGCCGTGACCTTGAACGCTGGCGCGGCGTCCGTGTCCATCACCTTTGTGGGCTACCTGAACTCGCCGTTTACCCTTGCCATCCAGGTCGTGGACTTGTCTGGCGCGCTGCTGGCTTCTGTGGCGCCCTTGACCATTGCCTTTTCGACGAGCTCCAACTGCGGCGAGGACAAGACGCAGCAACTGACCACCGTGTCCAATGGTCTCACCTACCCCATTTGCGTTCCCGCCGAGTTGTCCACCGTGTCCACCTCTGCGTTCATTGCCGTTCAGGTCGTCACGAGCCTGTGCGCCGTTGGCACCATTGTCATTTTCGTCATTTTGCGCCGCCATCTCTCGCACAGCTCCATCCGCGCGTCCAGTCCGGTGCTGTTGCAGTTTATGCTGGCCTCGACCGTCCTGGTCTACGCGGCCATCTTTTTGATGGGCGTGGACTCTGGATCAGACGACAACTCCCTTGTCAGCCTCTCGACCGTTGCTTCAAACATTTGCCGCGCCATCCCGTGGCTCCTGGGTCTTGGCTTTGACCTGGTGTACGGTGCCATGCTGGCCAAGGCGTGGCGCATCCACAAAATCTTCAACAACCGCCTGCGCCGTCGCATCATGCTCACGGATGGCAATCTGATCAAGCATATTGTGATTTTCGCCATGCACGACATTATTCTCAATGCCGTCTGGGTTGGTGTGGATCCGCTTGGCCTCGAGTACCACGTCCTTTCGTCCTCGTCCTCTGGCACGACCGTCACCAGCCAGTGCCGCTCGGACAACTTTGGCATTTACTTGGCCATCTACCTGGCCTTCAAAGGCGCCGTCTTGCTTGCCGGCATCTACCTCGCCATCGCGTGTCGCAACGTTGCGGATCAGTTCAACGAATCCAAGCAGCTGGGCTTTGCCATCTACAACTTGACCTTTATCTCGTGCATCATCATCCCCTTGGTGCTGGCCATCCAGGCCTCCGCGACGGTCGTCTATCTCATTGCCGCGTTCGGCACGCTGCTGGCGTTGGTCATGACGATCGCCATCATTTTTGTGCCAAAGATTGTGCTCGTCTACTCTGGCGCCGATACGAGCGTGCAAAACACTTCGAGCAAGTCCAACGCGACCATCCCGCGCGTCAATGTTTCCGATGCCTCTGAGACCCAGTGGGCCGAGATTAACGCTCATCTCTCCAAGCTGAACGCCGCAACCCTCAAGCGCTCGGCGGCCGACTTCAACGATGCCTTTGACAGCCTCGCCATTATTCTCGAGCATCTTTCCACCGCTTATGAGGGATCCGAGAGCCGATCGCACAAGAGCCAAGGAGGCCCCACCAGTGAACACGAAATGAAGAGCAAAGTGAGCAACAAGGCGTCGGCTGAGGCAGTTGTGGTTGCTGTTTAAGTGTTGTTTTTGCATGTTGTACTATTACCCCTTTTGGTTTGGCTTGGGGGTATTTGTTTTTGTTTTGTTGCGATTGTGCTCTTATTTTACTGTGTGAGATTAGGAGCTTGTTTTTGTACCTTGTGAGTCTTTTTGTGGTTGACTTTTCGTGTGTGTGCTCGCTTTTTTGCTCAAAATTGGTGTCATTTCGATCTGTTTGCGATCTGTTGGAGTTTCCTTTTCGCGCTGAGCACAAAGGATTTTTCCTGCTTGCCATGCTGTTACTGTACGGTTGTACATGTGTATAAAAAATACAATGTGCTGATGCGAAAGTGATCTACCGTAGTGCATTGGATTCATGAAACACACATGAATGCTGAACGGACCTTGGGTGAAAGCACGGAAAAAGCTGTATTCACAACGACCGGCCTTGCTCTACAAGGCAACACAAAAAGCATCCAGCAGATTACAAATCGTAAAAGCTCACTGTGTCGTCATACGATAGTCTGTAGACGCCACAGCGCTATGCATAGAAACACTGCCGATTTAGAAGGCGGCGGCAACCAAGGCAGCGACGAGGGTCATGGCAAGAAGGCCGGTGCCGACTTGAGCAGTGACACCAGCGTTGTGATGGCCAGTGACGGTAACGGTCTCAGTCTGGGTCTGAGTCTGAGTCTGGGTCTGGGTCTGGGTCGAGGTCAAGGTTTGAGTCTGGGTCTGGGTCGACGTCTGGGTGACGGTCGCAGTGACGGTAGCGGGGACAACGGGCACCTGGCAGACAGTGGCAAAGTTCAGAGCAAGCTCGGTAGCGTAGGTGGCCTGGAAGTCGGCAACAGGGCAGTAGAAGGTGTTGACGGGGTGGGCGCAGTCGGGGACGGCAACCTCCTTCTCGTTGTGCAGCAGCTTGATGTACTTGTCGCCGCTGGAGCAAGTGTACAGGACCATGGCAATGTTGGCAGAGTACGGCACAATCTTGTCGCCGTGGAACTTGCGGTTGGCGATGGTGGTGGCGTCAGCGTTGGCCGTCAGCGGGGCAGACTCGCGGTACAGGCGGAGCAGCTGGGTGTACGGAATGATGCCCTCGGCGTGGCCGTGACGGACGGACGCGCGGGTCATCGACGGGGTGGCAATGTGGGTGGTGATGTCGCGGACCATGGCTTGCAGCAGGTTGGCAGCTTGCTGGTAGCCGACGGTGGGGTAGGCGTACAGATACCAGTTGTCAAGATCATCCCAGTACTGCATGGTGGTAAAGTCGTCATCGTCAAAGAGCGAGCACCACTGGTTTGCAATGCCGTTGATCGAGTACTCGGACGAGCAGGCAGCGTACATGGCCTGGACGTCAGCCGACGACGGGTTGTAGCCGGCATCCGTGGGAGAGTTGAGCTTGGCCTTGATCTTGGCAATGACAGGGGCCAGCTTTGTGTTGGTGAAGGCAGTGTACTCGAGGATGGCCGAAGCGTTGCCGTCCACAGACGAGCCCCAGAGAGGGCAGTTGTCCTTGAAGGCAATCGTCACGTCGTCCTGGGGATCCTGGGTGGTGACCTGCACGGGCATGTAGCCGCCGTGCATGGGGCCGCTGCCTTCAAAGAGACCGTACGAGAAGGCGGCAGAGCTCTGGATGACGCGCGGGACGTTGGCAGAGGCGAACGCGTAGGCCTCGGGAGTGTACAGCGTGTTGGCGAACGAGTTCCTGAGATGGAAGGGAGAGGAAGAACAAGAGGTGAGCCAAAAAATGCAATGCAAACCATGATGGTGCATGGTCCGAGAAACGTAGAGGCTACATACGGGAAGGAAACCTTGAGACGCTTGGCCATGTCGTACTGCTCGGTCATACCGGCGGTAACGAGATCACCCTGGTACCTGATGTCGTACGGAGGAACCCAGCCCTGGAGCCACGCAAAGCCTAAAGTGTTGCACAGGACGCGGTGAGCAATGGCGAGAGGAATGCCAGTTGAAAACAACGAAATAATGAAAAGATGACAAGATTTCAAAACAGAAAAACGATGTGTTCATAAACATTCGTCCAAGTTTGGGAAGTGCTTCCATGTTTGGGCAGTGCAAAACCGCAGTGCGAGAAATAAAAGAAAACAATAACAATTCAAACGCAATGGAAAAAAAAAACAAAGGACAGGGGAACGAAATTCTCACGCGCGAGACAAAGTGCTCAACAGTTTGTCACCGATGCTCCTCCACACAAGTCGACAGGGCAGCAGATGTATCATCGCGCAAATAGAGTAGTGGTGAAGCAAGGCTACCAGGGTACCCCTCCGCCAAAAAAAGAAAAGAAGATAAAAACAATACAAAACACAAAACAACCCCCGTATGTCTCAACAACACTGCAGCAACTTTGCTCACCGTTGGCGGCAATAGTGGCCTGCTGAGCAGCAGAAATAGAGCCACCGGATGCTTGGGTCAGCTTGGCCTGCTTCTTGTTGTCGTTGGAGGTGGGGTAACGGGCGCCGTGGCGGATGAACATGGATGTGAATTCGTCCGAGCAGCCGGCCGGAGGGGCGGCATAGTTGGATGAAACGTCGGCAGGAACGTAGGGAGTCTTGGTGGACAGTTGGAAGGTGGTGGCGTTGGCAAGCGCGGCACCCATCGCCAGCACGGCGAGGACGAGAGTTGCAGATCGCATTTTGACGGATCAGAATGGGAAAAAGAAGGAAGACAAAAACAAAAGAAAAAAGTGACTAAGTCGGCTTTGCGGAATTTTGGGGCGCCTTTTGAATGGCGGCAAACCCTCAGAACCACAAATGGTATTGTGAAGAAACATCTGGGCGTGTTTTGGGCGGATGGGAACGTTTTCCCACGCTCTTGTTTTTTGTGAGTTCAAAAACATTGCCAAACCGCAGGCCATCACCACTCAAACGAGCTCATTCTCATCGACAGCACGCAGCGTGGGAATGAGGTTGGGTTTTTAACTTGTAGTCAAACCCCCACGCTGGGACAACACCGAGGAGAGGGGGGGTGTGGAAAGAAAGGCGAAGGGGCGACTGCAGGCTGCACGCGCTGCGAATCAAGTGCGAATGTGTCATTCCTGCACTTTGCTATGTGATGATTTGACACGCTCGTTGATTGTGAAAAATAGCCACTCGAGCCACAAGCAGCGATCGGAATTTTTGCGTGTTTCGGTTGTCTTTCCATTGGTTGATCGATTGGTTGATCGACAGTGATCGCGAACAACAAACAAAACCCCCAATTCGGGATCTCGCGAGCCCCTCCCCTTGTTGTTGGGTTTCCTCCGCCTCGGTCTCGACCGTCACAGTCCCAACAGGTGTGGACCATTGGTGCGAATACACTGGTACTTCGATTGGCATGAAATGTATCAACTTTGGGTATTGTTTTCCCATCGCTGTGAAAGACTTACACAAACAAGAAAAAATAGCCAGCGTACGCTTGCTTGGCCTTCATTAACGCGCAACAAGAAAAAAACCGCAGAGCAAACATTTCCACTGGTGCAACTTTGAATCACAAACAAAATACCAAAACAACAACAACAACAACAACAATAACAACAACCACACAAAACATTCAAAAAAAAATGAAAAAGAACTTAAAAAAAAAATCATTCATTCGTTTTTTATTCGACTTTTCATTCCGTTTGATTGTTTTTATTTTTTTATTTTTTTGTTTTTTACACTTTGCCGCGCCTCCCCTTCCTCACAGCAGCCTCCACCTGTTTCGCCCCACGCTGTGATCACACATCTCCCAGCGTAACCCCCCCCCCCGCCTTCCCCTTGATTGTGTGAGCCGCCTTCGTCCCAGTTGCTGCCCATGCTGGTTGTTGTTCTTGCATTTCTGACTCACAGACCTTGCAAAATTCGCTTCTTTGTGATTGTGTTTCACATGGCCCGATCCCGCTTTCGGCCCTCCGTCTCATCGCGCCTGGCTTGGCCTCGTTCCCTCTGTGCGCTGCGCTGCTTCACCTGGCATGTCGCCGTTGACAAAACTCGTCATCCACGCTGCAGCATTCTCCATCGCGGTCCCAGTCAGTCGCATCAAGCTGCTTTGCGGTTCCATATTTTTAGCACGACAAGCGCAATCTCAACCCAACCACCAATCCAATGGCTCAGTGGCGCTGCATTGTGCTCGCGCTCGTCCTTCTGGCTGCCAGTACCGTTGCCACTGGTGAGTAACGATGCAGTGACAGCGTCATCGTCGGAGTTGACGAGAGTGTGTGGGGATTGAGTGTTTGAAACAAACAAACAAACAGCAACAGCAAGCCCAAACTCTTTGACGCTGCTGCTGCTCCTCGACAAAGCAGAGCGCTTTTATGGTGCAGACCAAGCAAGGGCAAAGTGGAGAAGAAGCATCACTGTGAGGCAGTCTCAGCAGCCTGCTTTACAACAGCACAACAATCCCCATTTCGCCTTTTGCTGTAAATTAGTATTCGCTTTTTACACCTCGCCACACCCGAACTACGAGCTCAAAACCCCCACAACAAAACAACAACAAAAAAGCCACAAACTCCTGCTCCTGCCCCCAGTCCTTCACGACCTGTCTGCTTGATCTGTTTGTGTTGTTTGTTTTTGATTGTTTGCTCATCTCTTCTCCACCCTCCCCTCCAACACAGACCGCTTTGTCTCCTCGAATGACGGAGACGACGTGACGGGCACCGGTGACCAAGCCACCCCGTTTGCATCCATTCGCAAGGCGCTGTCGGTCGCGCTGGATGGCGACACCATCCGCTTGGCCGACGGGCTCTACACGGGCATGGACAACATTGGCGTCAACCTCGATGCCAAGGACTTGGACATTGTTGGCGAGAGCAGGGAAAACACCATCCTTTCGTGTGGCAGTCTGTACGGGCCTGCGTTTGACATTTCGTTTGGCTCCCCGTTGCTGTCGGCGATGACCATCCGTGACTGCTACTCCCCGAGCGACTCTGGCGCCGTCACTGTGTCTGGCATCTCTGTATCTGCATCGTTCGCGGACATGCTCATCAAGAACTGCTCGTCTGGTAGTGTCGGCGGCGCCATGCAGATCGAGCTCGCCAATGTGACCTTCACCGACGTCACCATGGACGGCAACGCGGCGATCAACGGTGGCACCTTGTTTATCATCAGCTCGTCGCAAGTCGTGCTGGACGGCGTCACGCTGGCCAACTCACAGGGCGAGAATGGCGGTGCCATTTATATGGCTGCCTCCAACCTGCTGATGCGAAACTCGCACGTCGTGAACTGCTCCAGCCTGGGCGCCGGCGCTCTGTACCTGTCGCTCTCGACTGTCAACATTTACTCGACAGAATTTTTGTACAACTCTGCCCAGTTGGACGGAACCTGTGTATTTACCGTTCAAGTCCAGCTGGTCATGCACGATTGCTCCTTCCGGTACAACCAAAACGTCCAGTCCGGCTCTGCCGTGCTCATCACGGCCTCCAACCTTGTCGGCGGCGTCCAAGACAAGGTGGCCAACTGCGAGTTTATTGGCAACAACGCCGGCGACCACGCTGCCCTCTATGTCAAGAATGGCGGCTCGGTGCTCGTGACAAACTCCACCTTCCGTGCCAACATTGCACTGGCCGGTCCAGCCATTTCAGCTTCGACGTCGGGCATTGCCACAGTCAACAACTGCACCATGCGCGATAACATTGCCACCCCCAACGACCCGCTCGTCACCATCGCGTCGCCCGTCACGCTGAGTGGTGGCGCCATCTGCGTTGCCAAGTCGGGCGCAGTCGTGACGATTGTCGACGTTGTCTTTACCAACAACACGGCCCAGTACGGAGGCGCCATTTTTGTCATTAACGGCGGCGTCGTCACCGTCTCTGGCACCAAGACGGTCATTGCCGGCAACCATGCGTGGTTTATGGGAGGCGGCCTGTTTGTCTCGGACAAAAAGTCCAAGCTCACCGTGTCCAACGCGTACAACATGACCATTGCAGACAACACGGCCACCTATGGCGGAGGTATCGCGGCGGGCGCACTGGCGACGCTGACATTGAAGAATGTCATCTTCCGCAACAACTTTGCCTCAGCCAAGGGCAGCGGTGTGTTTGTGGTGGACACTGTGGCCATGACCAACGCTTACTTTGACAACAATCGCGCCGGCGCGCTCAACGGCGGTGTCGTCAACTACAACGTGCCGGCGTCCGCCCACACCTGCCCAACATGCGTCGTGCTTGCAAACAACCAAGACAATGTCAACACTGGGCCCGCAGTCGCATCCGCCATCTTTAGCTCTCCCAGTCAGCTTGACGTGACTGCTCATTCGTCCAACTTGAACTTTGCGAGTGGCGGAAACGGTTCGGTCGCCAACCCCTACGTCTCGATGGTGGCGCTCGTTCCTGGCGATGCCATCGGTCTGAGCATTGCCATTGTTGACGCGCTTGGCAACGCGCTCCCCGTGGTTGGCAGCTCGTACCGCTTGACTGCAACGTTCGACCCCAGCAACGGCGGCGCCTTGCTCGGCTATGCTCCAGTCCCCTTCACGGCCGGCGGCGCTTCCAGCTCGTTGGCTTTTGTTGGCAAGTTTGCAACGTCTTTCCTGCTGACCATCCAAGTGACGGACGCCTCTGCCAGCCTCATTCCTACAATTGCGCCGCTCGTCTTCCAGTTCAACACGACTGCCGATTGTGGCCAGGGGGCCGTCGAGCACGTTGCCACCATCAATCCTCTCGTGCACTATCCCATTTGTGTTGATGCGG
Organism: Capsaspora owczarzaki ATCC 30864; assembly: GCF_000151315.2. Taxonomy (NCBI): domain Eukaryota; class Filasterea; order Ministeriida; family Capsasporidae; genus Capsaspora; species Capsaspora owczarzaki. Next base: position 15,438 of record NW_011887310.1, on the reverse strand, counting down.
AGCTGTCAACGGTGGATGACGGCGCCTTCATTGCCGTTCAAATTGTCACGGCCATGCTTGCGGCTGCGACACTCGGCTGTCTGGCTTTCATTCGTCGCAATCGATCACATTGGACACTCAGGTCTTCCAGCCCGCTGCTGCTCCAGTTCATGCTCGGCGCCTCCACATTGGTGTTTGCTGGCGTGTTTATTATGGGCGTTGACAGCGGCTCTGATAGCAACTCGCTTGCTTCGCTGTCGCCCACGGCCGCGCGGGTGTGCCGCACCATCCCGTGGCTGCTCGGCCTCGGGTTTGATCTCATCTACGGTGCCATGCTCGCCAAGGCCTGGCGCATCCACAAGATTTTCAACGATCGCACCCGGCGTCGTCTCCTACTCTCCGACGCCCAAATGCTCAAGTGCATTGTGATTTTTGCCTTCCACGATATCATTTTGAACGCTGTCTGGGTCGGTGTCAATCCGCTGGATCTCGAGTACAAGGACTTTGAGACCAAGCAATCCTTGGTGACATTCACGACCGACTGCACCTCGGAGCACTTTGGCATCTTTACTGCCGTCTACCTTGGCATCAAAGGCGCAGCATTGCTCTACGGCGTGTACTTGGCTGTCATGTGCCGCCATGTTGCCAACCAGTTCAACGAGTCCAAGCAGCTCGGCTTTGCCATCTACAACTTGACGTTTGTGTCGTGCATCATCATTCCGCTGGTTCTCGCCTTGGATGCGACCGCAACAGCCATCTATCTGATTGCCGCCCTTGGCACTCTCTTTGCGCTTGTTGTCACGCTCGCCATTATTTTCGTGCCAAAGGTCATGCGCATTGTGGCAAACAAAGAAGAGACCAAGCCCACTTCGAGCAAGCTCACCCAGGCTCTTCGCGTCAACGTGCAAGAGGCCAACGCAGAGCAGTGGACGCAGATTGCCAGCTTTGTCTCGCGGCTGACTTCGGCCGCCGTTCACCATTCGTCTCGCGACTTTAACGACATTTTCGAGAGCTTGGCAGCCATTCTTATGCACCTCTCACACTCGCTCAGCTACGAGACCCACAACAAACACAGCGTCTTCCAGTCCAAGGTCAGGGAAGAGCCAAACAAGTCGTCCTCGGAGCGCAAGGAGGGTGCTTCAAACACTTCGTCGAGTGTCGAGCAGAAGGAGTAGTAATTTGGCGACAAGATTTGTGTGTGTGCGTGTGTGAGTGCGGTTTGATTTGTTTTCGTTTTTTTGCTGATGTTTGAATGTGAGATTTGAAAAAACGGGGCCAATTGGTTTGGCATCTCGTGTGTTTGTGTTCTGGATTTGATGTTATTTCGGTGATGGATGATTTTGCTTTGAGGCTTTGAATTCACGGCGTATGTGCTTTGTTTTACGCGTTGTGTGCATGTGTGTGTGTGTGTATGAGTTGTCAAAACCGATGTGGATTTGAAGTAAACAATGCTCACACCGTCAACGAAGTGCTTGCTGAGCTGAGAAAGTGGTTGTCGGATTGCTTTGCAAATTCTGTACCGCTCAATCACCATTGACAAACGCTGCGCGTCGAATTGAAAATCTAGATCACTTTTTTTTTTTTTTTTTTTCCATCGTCTTTCACACGAACTGTGAGCCAAACACAAGTAGCAAAATCAACTCCACTGCTCTCTGTCGATTGTCTCGGCTTAATTTGCAGTCGTGGCAACAAGTCGGCAGAATGAGCAGATGAACGGCAATGGGGGAAGGAAGGAAGGTGTGCGTGCTGAGGCGGAACCTCAGAACTGCAGCATTGCGGCATTGCACGCTGGCTGTCTCGCCCCGCAGCCCCGCTCCCCTCACCGCCATGCGCTTCTGATGAGCCCCGTCTCTGTCACAGCGAGCTGCTCAAAGAGCGAGGGCGGAACTGCGGGAGGGGGGGGGGTGACCCCTGGCTGCGATTGGCCCGTGAATGGGCAATGGAACAGCCACGCAAAATACTCACCCATGCTGTGTCGCCGCCGCCGACTTCCGCCCCTCGCTCGAGGGAACAGTCTATGAATGATAGCAGTGGACGCTCTTGGAAGGGGGTGTGCGCGCGTTGGAGGGGAAGGACGAGGCAGGCAAGACACGGCGGGCGGGCCATCACACTCGCTGTCTGTCTCTGTCGCTCCATTGTTGGACGAATGCTTGAACCCGTCCACCCACAAACATGCCTCTGACGAGCAACAATGCGATGTGGCGATTGATTGTTGCTCAAAGCTTTGACGCCGGGAGCTCACTTTGAACCGTGAATGTCTCTGATTCAGAATGACAACCCAAGGATTCGCTT
>NW_011887310.1:1598-12997 GCF_000151315.2 Capsaspora owczarzaki ATCC 30864 | reverse complement strand
CGTTTTGTTTGAATTTAACCTTCGCCCCTCCTTATTTGGCATCCGGTTTGATAGGTTTTTGCCCGAAAACAATATCCCCGGGATTCCTGCGTCGGCATTCACGGGCCTGACTGCGCTGACCATCCTGTAAGTAAGCCAAGCCATGAAGACTCACGCATAAACTGCTCACTCGTTTGCGACACTATTTGTAGGCATCTCTACAACAACAAGATCACCAGTATTCCCGCTGTTGCGCTTGCAGACCTGACTTCCCTGACAATCTTGTAAGCAAAGCAATTGCAGGAAGATCACTCGAAACCGGCTGACTGGTCAATAACCTCGTTTTTTTTTTTTTTTTTTTTTTTTCGAAATAGATCTCTTTTCGGCAACCAGATGACCAGCGTTTCTGCAAACACATTTACAGGCCTGACTGCGCTGACTGATTTGTAAGCAAGCACAATAGGTGGCGAATCACACTCCAATGCCTCACTTGTTTGCAACCCCATCTGTAGAGATTTATCCAACAGCCAGATCACCAGCATTTCTGCAAGCGCATTCGCGGGCTTGACTGCGCTGACGCAATTGTAAGCGCGCAACGAAAGAAGAAACTCACGACTGACTCACTCGTTGGGGGGCGGGGGGGGGGACTTCATCTGCAGATATCTGCAAGCCAATCAAATCACCAGCATTGCCACGTCAGGATTCACCGACCTGACTGCACTAAAAATCTTGTAAGCACGCCTCGGCAGGAGAATCACCCGCAAACGACTCACTATTTGCGACTCTATCGATAGATATCTCAACGGCAACCAGATCACTCGCATTCCCGCCAACACATTCACAGGTCTCACTGCACTGTCTATCTTGTAAGCGAGCAAATCTATGCAGAATTACACGCAAAATGGCTCACTCGCTTGCAACTCCATCCGTAGATATCTTCATGCCAACCAGATTGTCGATATTTCCGCAAATACATTCGCCAGCCTGACTGCGCTGACTTCTCTGTAAGCATGCCAAGACATGTAAAATCGCCTGCAAATGGCTCACTCGGTTACGACACTATCTGTAGATATCTAAATCAGAACCTGCTGACTGGCATTTCTGCAAGTGCATTCACCGGTCTGACTGCGTTAAATTTCTTGTAAGCAAAGCAACGACATGAAGGATCACATGCAAACAACTCACTCGTTGGCAACTCCATCTGTAGATACCTGCATCTCAACCATGTTGTCGATATTTCTGCAAACACATTCGCCGGCCTGACTGCGCTGACTAGAGTGTAGGCACAGAGCTCAAGGTGCATGTTGTGTTTGAGTCGCCTCTGACTTTGCGGAACGTGCAGGGCTTTGAATGACAACCCCCTCACGACTTTGCCGCCTGGTCTGTTCAAGGGCTTGCCAAATGGCTTGGCGTTGTCGCTTTCGAACCTATACCTGGCCCCCAACAACTTTACCTTTGGAAACACTGTCGCTCCGCCCAGCACGTATGGCACTGTATCCGCTCCAAACAGTAAAGTTCCAAAATGACTGCAATTCTGTTGCGAGCATGACACTGACATTTTTTGTACCCCAGAGTGTGATACAGCATGCGCCACCTGTTTTGCCGCTGGGTCCAGCTCGTGTTGCCCGAACAATTGTCTGTTCTGTACTTCATCGTCTTTGTGCACACAGTGCTATGACGGTTTTTTGATGATTAGTGGATCATGCGTGCCGCTTGCGTGTGGAACTGGCGGCGTTTGCATTTGCTCGGGAACGACTGTCAATTGCGGTAGCAAATCTCTCCCAACGATTCCAAGCGGAATTCCAGTCAACACAACGATTCTGTCAGTGGTTCCTATTCAATGGACCTTGAACTGAAGCATTCCCCTCCTCATTGGCAACTGGTCGACAGGTTTCTGAACACCAACCAGATCACAAGCATTCCCGCTGACTCATTTACAGGCCTGACGGCGCTGACACAATTGTAAGCAAGCAACAGCATAAAGAATCAAACCCAACCGGCTCACACTCGCTGGCGACGCAACTTGTAGGTGGTTGAATCAGAATCAGATCGCCAGCATTTCCGCCAACGCATTCACAGGCCTGCCTGCGCTAACTCTTCTGTAAGCCAGCAAAGCCATACAAGGCCAGATGAAGAATCACCCAAATCGCATCTCACTCGGTTTGACTCTGTCTGTAGACATTTGGGTCAGAGCCAGATCACCAGCATTCCCGTCTCCGCACTTACGAGTCTGACTGCGCTGACACAATTGTAAGCAAAGACAAAGACTATGAATTCGGTCACACAAACGGCTCACTCGTTGGCGATACTTTCTGAAGACACCTATTCTCCAATCAGATCACCAGCATTTCTGCAAATGCATTCATAGGCCTGAGTGCGCTAACTTACCTGTAGGTTGGCAGCACAGTGCGTAAAAGTCGCACCAAACGGCTCACTCGTTTTGCGACACGATTGCTGCAGGCGACTGGACGCCAACCAAATCACCAGTATTCCCGCAGACGCATTCACCGGCCTGACCATGCTGACCGTGTTGTAAGCGAGCAAGGACACGAAGAATCACATCATCGACTCACTCCATTGCGATTCTTTGTTGTTGTTTTTGTTCATAGGAATCTGTTCAACAACCAGATTACCAGCATATCCGCCTCATTGACGGACCTGAGTTTGCTGGCGCAATTGTACGCAGTCAACAACATGAAGAATATCATTCACAATTGGCTCACCCGTTCGCAATTCCATCTACAGGGCTCTGCACAGCAACCAGATCAGCAGCCTGTCTGCAAACACATTCACAGGCTTGACTGCACTGACTTACTTGTAAGCAAAGCTCTCATGAATGCACACAATCGACTTGACTTTTACATTGCGGTCCTTGCAGGACTTTGAACGACAATCCCTTCACCACTTTGCCGCCTGGTCTGTTCAAGGGCCTGCAAAATGCCTTGAGTCTGTCGTATTCGTTTCCATATTTGAGCCCCAACAACTTGACTTTTGGTGAGAATACTCTCGCGCCGCCAAGCACGTACGGCAGTGCATCCCAGCCCTACAGTAAGTGTTCGAGATGACTGTAATTCGTTTGTGAGCATGACACTATGACACTGACTTGTTGTATTGCAGAATGTGATACAGCCTGTGCCACCTGCTATGCCGCTGGGTCTGGTGCGTGTTGTGCAACCAATTGTCTGACCTGCACTTCGACCAATCCCTGCACTCAGTGCTATGATGACTATGTTATGATGGTCGGCTACTGCCTCGCATCGGCCGCCACCAACGCATCGATTGCCTCCATCGTCTCTGCTTTAGCTGCATCAGGCGCGACTGCATCGACCGCCTCTGCTCAATCTGCTCTGTCGGCTTCGTTTGCTTCCTTCGCTTCTGCTTCCGCTGCCTCAGCCGCCTCTGCCTCGATTGCGTCGCTTGTTTCCGCCACCTCGGCGCTTTCGGCATCTACTGCGTCGACAGCATCGGCGTCTGCTGCATCTGTTGCGTCCTCTATTGCACAAAACGGCAGTGGAGGCGGCTCGCAAGACTCATCGTCATCTCCAGCTGCTGCCATCGCTGCTGCCGTCGCTTCTGTTGCAGTTATTGCGATGCTTGCAATCGTATTCATTGTGTTGCGACGCCGGCGTTCGCAACGACGTTCAGTTGCACGACCAAAGGACTCTGCTGGTCCCATCTATCAAGAGGCTGTGGAAATGACAATCTCTCCTCTGCCCCGTGCAATCGGATCTCACAAAGACGAGGACATCGCTGCTTACGCTGCGGTCGGTCAAAAACAGCCAGAGCCTGTTTACCAGGCCATTTCGACTACTAGTACCTCTCCAGAGGTGGTCTACGATTATGCAAGCGCGTATGTCGCTGGCAGCAACTCTCGTCGCATTCGTGAAGGCTTGACCATTGTGAAGCACCTTGCTAGTGGCAACTTTGGCGATGTATCCCTTGGGCAAGTGCCGTCCAACGTGTTGCCGCCACGAGCTCAAGCCTTGCTTGGACCTACAGTTTCCGAATCCGTGCAAGTTGCCGTCAAGTCTCTCAAGTCTGATGCAGACGAGAAATCCCGCAAGGACTTTGAGAGCGAGGCCAAGTTGATGGCGCCATTTGTGCATCCGAATGTCGTGCGCCTGCTCGCGGCTCTTGTCGAGTCAGAGCCGCACCTCGTTCTGCTTGAATTCGTGCAGTACGGCGACTTGCGGACGCTGCTGCAAAAGTCCAAAAAGCAGTCGTTCGAGTGGACACAGAACGAGCAGATCCATGCCATTCGCCAGATTGCACTTGGCATGGAGTATCTGGGTACGCTCCACTTTGTGCATCGTGATCTCGCCGCGCGCAATTGTCTCGTAGGACAAGGAATGGTGGTCAAGATTGCTGATTTTGGGCTTTCTCGCGAGCTGGCCGACGAGAACGATTATTATCGAATGCAAACGCGTGGCAAACTTCCCGTGAAGGTTAGTTGAGGGTGTGAACGAGGTTGCTGTTTGCTGGCCTGACGCTGATTTTGTTGAACTTTGCATTTGTAGTGGATGGCACCGGAAACACTGAATTTCCGAAAGTTCTCGACCATGTCCGATGTTTGGTCGTTTGGTGTGACAGCCTGTGAGTAGAGCGTGCCATTTGCTCGTGAACTATGTGCTTGCATCTCACTTGCGTTGGTGCTTGTTGGTAGGGGAATGCTCTAGTTACGGCGCAAGGCCGTACGGTGAGATGAACGGCATGGATACGCTGGCTCATGTGCAGGCTGGTGGTCGTCTGCCCCAGCCAGAAAGTTGCATGCCAGAGCTCTACAACATGATGATGAGTTGCTGGAACATTACCCCGGAATACCGACCGAGCTTTTCTCAGCTTGTCAAAGCCATGAAGAGCATTGATGGCGGGACGAGCAGCCGCGAAATTGGTGCGATGCTTTGAAAGCACATCAAGTGGAGCTCGTGTTCTTGTTGTTGTGCAACTTGTTACTATCACCCAAAAAAGTTTTTTACATCGCGATTTGTTTTGGTTAATTCAGTCTCCATCTCCGTGTGACGACGGGTAGTTCGCCCTATTTCACATGTGGGGTGTGCGTCGGTGTACCCTACATCGGAAAATGATGAGGAGCGGGGACGGGAAGAGAAGTGTGCGTGTGGGGACCGCGTGGATGCGGAACAACATCGAAACAAAGCGCGCGCTTTGGATTGAATTTTTCCCGCCTTTTTCTCTCATTTCCACAGTCCGACGCCCCCATGGCTCGTTCTACTCGTGCCTCGTCCCCGCCGTCTTCGTCCGTGAAGCGAGTCACACGCGGCAATGTATCCCCACCATCGCCGCCGAAGCCCACTGTCATCAAGCCGAGTAGGGAGGTCATTCGGTCGAACGTGTTGGAGCTGCACAAAGCCGGCCTCTCCTACCGCCAGATCGCCGACCAACTCGGTCTCCTTTGGCACACAGTGCGTGCAATCCATGTACGCTACTCGGCGAGGGGCGGGACGCAGGATTCGCCGCGATCTGGACGTCCGACCAAGGTTTCTTCGACTGCCGCCGTAAACATCGTGCAGCAGATTAAGACCGGAGAGTCGCAGACAGCTACCGAAGTCGCCGCCACCATGCGCAAATGGAAGCTCTGTGATGTCACTACAGATACGATCAGGAACGGGCTGCGGCGGGAGGGTCTCTTTTGTGCGGCGAAGGTCAAAAAGGCGAGGCTGCTGCAGCGCCATAAAAACGCCCGACTGGCTTTCGCCCGCTCACGCCAATTGGACCGTAGAGGCCTGGTTGAACGTCGTTTTTTCCGACGAGACCGCTCTCTACCTGTACAGGAACAACAACTCTGTCTGTTTGTGGCGTGTGTGGGTGCACCGCTCGACGACAGGTCGGTCCAGGGCACTGTCAAGTTCGGAGGAGGGCACATCAATGTGTGGGGAGCGATTTCGCGTTACGGCATCTCCTTCTTCTCCGAGCTCGGCGACCGCATGAACGGCGACGTCTACCTCTCCGTTCTGAATGAGGAGTTGAAAGACAGTCTGGCCGCTTGGGGAAACGACCCAAACCTGATTTTCATGCAGGACAACGCGCCCTGTCACAAGCGGAAGGACGTGATGAAATGGTTCAACAACCAGAACCTCACCCTCTTGGAGTGGCCTGCGAACTCCCCCGACCTCAACCCCATCGAGCATGCGTGGAACATGGTCAAGAACGCTGTGTACAAGCAGCGGGAGATCACAAACCAAGACATGCTCTGGGAGCGCTTCCAAGAGGTCTACCACAAGGTCCTCACCGTCGAGGTCTGCACCTCGCTCATTTCATCCATGCCGCGCCGCATCAAAGCAGTTTTGGATGCCCATGGTGGTTATACCAAGTATTGAAATGGTTTGGTGGGGCTCATGCGTCCGTATGGTGTTGTGTTTGTGAAAGTTGAAAAAAGAACGCCAAAAAGTCCCTTTTTTGGACGATCGCGTTTTGTCCCTTTTTGCATCCTTTCTCCTTCCCCCGTCGTACCAGTCATCACCCCTCCGCTCCTCTCACTCTAAACACATAGAAGGTACATATATACATGCAGTAGAGAGGGAAAAGGGAGATTTGTGGTCAAAACGGTCGCAGGGCGGGGTGAGGAGTGGGAAAACAACGCGATGTAAAAATCTGTTTTTGGGTGATAGTACGTCTGTTCGGAAGGCAGTCTCTGTTTTTCGCTGTGTTGATTGACCACACTTCGAATGCTGATGTATGCGAAAATGAATCAGACGCAGCGCGAGCTGTATGACGAAGTCTCGAGTGAGCCCGACACAGTCATGTACGAAGCCAAGTTTATTGGAATGAATGTGGCAGTGGGTGCACTGACGAAATGAGGGAACAGTCTGTCCGACAGAGAGATTGGCGACGCTGAAGCACTGGCGATTGCTGAGGCACTCAAGGTGAACACGACAGTGACCATGATCCAGTAAGTCATGTGTGTTTGTGCTTGTGATCCAGCAGAGCATTCAGAGAGCTTATCTATGGATTGTACGGACAGTTTGCTCTTCAATCAGATTCGCGAAGTTGGAGCGCGCGCGGTTGCTGAGACACTCAAAGTGAACACCAGGCTGACTTTTCTCGAGTAAGGCATCTCAGTCGGACGGATTTACTGGAGTGGGAGACTATTCAGCAAAAGGCACTAAGAGTGGAGCGGATGGGCAGTCTCGGCTGGAATCACATTGGCGATGCCGGCGCTCAAGCGATGGCTGAGGCACTCAAAGTGAACACTAAGCTGGCTTTTCTCGTGTAAGGCATCTCGATTTGACTGATGCATGTGAGTGGGTGACTCAGCAAGGTATTGTGTGTACTGACTGCTGGAGGGTATGAGCAGTCTGAGCGGCAATCAGATTGGTGATGCCGGAGCGCAAGCGATTGCCGAGGCACTCAAAGTGAACACAACGCTTACTCACCTCCGGTACGGCAATACACTGCCACTAAAGCGCGCGTGGGTGACTACAGGAGAGAGACAGCAAGAGTGGCTCACTGATGGGACGGGACGGACAGTCTGTGGCACAATGAAATAGGCGATGCCGCAGTTCCATCGATTGTTCAGGCACTCAAAGTGAACAAGACACTGAAGACGCTTGAGTAAAGATTGATTGCGTAAAATGCTCGGACGGTCACGAGACTCATGCTATGAATCATCCGACAACAGCCTGGACGGGAACTTCTTGTCCCGAGGTGCAATCGATGCACTGACACAAACGGGCAATAAAGGCACTACCTGGAAGAACATGAGGTAAGACTCTGAGTATTCGCAAGAAGAAAAATGCGCAACACAACGGTTAGATGCATTGGCTGAAACTATTGTTGAACAGAGTCCAACCCAAGAAAGAGCCGTCGCCCGCCACGTCGGCGCTGAATGCCGCGACAGCCGCAAGCATTGAGCCTCAGAGTCCCGTCACTCTTGCAACTGAAAATCAGCAATTGCGCTCCGAGTTGGCTGCCAAAGATCAAGAGCTCGCTGACGAACGGCAGAAGCTCGCGGCCAAAAATCATGAGCTCGCTGACGAACGGCAGAAGCTCGCGATGAAGGAGCAGGAGCTCGCGGTGAAGGATCAGGAGCTCGCTGACGAAAGGCAACTGCGCGCTGCGAAGGAGCAGGAGCTACAGAAGCTTCTGCTCGGAATTGCAGACAGAGAAGATTGGATCGATGTAAAGTCGCCAGCGGACGATGAATAAGCAAATGTTTGAATAAAGTGAAAACGTTAAAGAACTATGGGAGCATTGTGACACTCGCGTGACAAGGAACGCAAAATGCATGGAGCATGCGCAAACACGAAAACAGCGTACGAGAAGCAAACGAACAAAGGAAGTGAAGCGTTCCTGGGAAAAAAGTCGTTCGAGCTGCGCTTGGACCACCAACGCAACAAAGAAGAATCAAACGAAAAGCGCCAAACCAAAGTGTTCGGGTTGAGAGCAAACGACTACAGCAGAAATTGGACAATATAGAAAACAAACGAGGTGTCATGTCGAAGAAGAATAAAAACAAATAACTCGCAACTCGTCCAGCAGCAAAAGTCATGCGCGGACGAAGAATGGGGCGAAATCGAAAAAAATTGAAAAATCAAAGGAAACAACAAACCAGCAACCATACAAACTAGAAAAACAATCAAAAACACATCAACAACAAGCACAGTGGAAAATTTTACCGGATTCCGGTCAGTCCAGTTTTTTCGCTCGTTTTCCCCTCATCGTCTTGAGACTCGAATTCGTCAGTTTGGCTCGCTTTTTTCACTTGCACTGTGATATATGTGTCGATTGTAGTGCACTGTTGTTGAATTCGGACAGCAGGGACCGTGCTGGACCGCAAACCGACGATGAGGCTGGATTGGCTGGCGGACCATTGGGATCAGCACAACCATGCTCCTGCGCTCCAGGCAAGCTCAGCTCGCGCCTTTACATGTCGGATGATGTGACACGGGTCTGGAAACCTTGTTTTCGAGGCGAGGGCGGACGGGGACGGTCGGATAGACGCAGGAGCGCTGTCGAGCCCCGCCAGCCAAATGACTGCACCGATTGCACCAATTGCACCGCATCTCCACTCAGGATATAGCTCTCATTCTATTAGAATATAGACAAATACACTCAACAATGAACACCTATTAGTCACGCATATTCAAATGCCATGGAACGAAGATGAATAGGTTTTCATTTAAGCTTGACGGACGGTCTTCCAGTGGGAATGTCTGCCTCAGCCCCTCGAGTTGGTCGGGTGTTAATGCGTGACAGTAGCCGCTGCAGCCAAATGGTTCGAGAAGCGCGATTTCGTGGGTGTGGGGGGTCCGTGACGTGTAAACGGGATTTCTGCCATACTCGAAACCGGTCGGCCGGTAGTACACTTCAATCTCAACGTAGATCGTTTGCTCGACACGCCAAAACATGGCTGGCTTGGCAAACACGGGCCCAATCTGAAGAACGGCCTCGCAGCCGACCTTGGCGAGCGAAACAGATCGCGAGCCCCACAATGACATCTTCAACGTTTTGAACGCGTGAACTTGTCCCTGGAGTTGCGCCCTCCGCAGGGCCGCTGTGAAGACCGTAACAGGCGAACCTCTATTCTCGCGTGTGAGCACACTGGTCACGATGTTATCGACCTTCTCTGGAGTAACAGGACAGCGAGTCAGCACGCCAAACTCGCGACCAGCAACGTAGGGAACCACATCGTCGACGTGCTTGACTATTCTGGCTACCAGTCTTGGAACAATGTCATCATGTGGACCAGGACGGATGAGGCGGCCGTAGCGGTTGATTGCGCGCTCGAACGGAAATGTCGATACATGTGCAGGCGGGCCGTGTTGCTGGCAAGCCCAGGCCAGATGGGACAGATGGTGGGTAGTAATGGGCACATGACAAGTCCCAAAGACTGCAGCAACGCTCTTGATGGTCTCGTTTGACAGTTTCGCGAGCGAGGTAATCGAGTCGTTGTCGACCTGAACCACCTTGGACATGGCGATTCGCGTCATTTCTGAAAAGTTCCACCAGATGTTTTGCACGCTCTTGGTCACCAATCCCAGAAAGATGTGCTTGCCGCAAACCAGGACGAAGTTGAGCATCTCCTCGGCATTGTACGACTTGTGGTAGACAGTGCACTGTCGAGGCTTCCGCATAACAAAGGAAGGCCAGTTGATGGATTCCAGGCGTTTATGTTGATGAAGACAACTTTTGTGACTTTATCTTTGATGCTATGCAGAGACTGGATAAGAAGCCGGTATGCAGCAGCCAGGCGATCGTTAGGGCTTGTCGGTTGTGGTTCGGGTTCGGGCGCTGCCGGTGGTGCAGTCGGCTCGCTCGTGGCGTTGTTCGTGGCATCGTTCTCAGTAACGTCAGCTTCGTTAGCTTCGCCTTCCGTTTCGTAATCATTGTCATTGTCGCGTTCGACATCCTAAGAACAGAAGAACAGAAGGATGAGTGATGACTGTTTGTGCTCGCACCGCTCGTTGCGAGCTTCGCGGCAACCCTTACCATTGAGTCTCGAGAAATGTCGCCAGAGTCATCACCGTAGTCATCCACTTCCATGGCAGCTGGCTCGGATACGAGCGGTGGCGGACCCGAGAGAGCAGGATCTACCTCTATGGGAACAGTTTGCCCCACTCCAAAGTGCGCCTCGAAGCGCTGTTGCATCGCGGGGAATTCCTCGAGGACAGAAGCGACGGTTGCATATGGACGTGTTTTGGTGTGGTTGTAGAAAGTTGACCGGTTAACTTGCTTGAAAGGGCCGTTGCCAAAAGCGAACTGCTTGATGGCCGACACGGTGCAGTAATGACATGGGCAGACTCCCGTGTTCGGCTGATTGCTCTGGCGATGGCGACTTCTCGCTTCATCTGTCATCCATACGTGTACCGAAGTACATGGATCTTTGTGAAAGTCGTCTCCGCACTGGCTGCAGATGCACCGCTCAAAGGAACGCCAAGCTTGAGACATAAAAAAATGAGTGAGCGCAAATCGGTCACTTTCCTTGATCGTATCACTGGCAAATCCGCGGTAGTTAGTCGTTGCCTGGTTCGGATCCCTTGTAAATATATTTTTACAATGGAAACAAAGTCAAAGGTTACACCGAGCGAGCAGTGTGCGCCAATAAACAAGCTTTCATTGTTGGCTGCTTCTTGGGCCGACTTGAATTTCGCTTTCGAAGGCCTAGAGTCGTGTGCCATGACATAATATTTGGGGTGTAGTGCTAACGTGTGTAATGCATGAGTGAAATAACCGGGTTCCACAGTGAAAAAAGAAACCGTTTTACCGGTCTACCCCGTTGCGTCGAGCTCGATAAAAACGCGTCCCTGGGCTCTGTGCCTTTGACAGTGTATTGTCCTGCGTGTGTACATTCGAACACTGCAACGAGCGTTCGTGTAGCTCCATCCAGAGAGCAGATCCAGGCGAAAGCAGTTTAGAGTGTCTGGTGCAGGCGTGTTTTCCGTCGGCTGTGTGATTTTTTTGAT
>NW_011887310.1:0-915 GCF_000151315.2 Capsaspora owczarzaki ATCC 30864 | reverse complement strand
CATCATCAGCAAGTGGGCTGTGAACATGGCAGTTTCAATCGGATTCATTCAAAGTATCGCCCATGAACATGTTCTCATCATTATCGACGACTACAACTGTCCAACACAAGCATACATACTTGTTACAGTTATACACATCATATTTGATCATGAGCTGCGAGGTAGAGAGCCGTAGGACGACCAAAAGGCCGTTCCAACGTTGCCGGTAAACTTTACGAGCGAATTTCCAGCTCCTGCTTGCCGCAATCAACCAGCCGATTGGCACATTATATTCTAGAGATTAATTATGTGATTGTCAGACTGACGGGACGTCAAAAAGTCTTGTGACGTTTCACATTTAGGCACTGATGCATCAAGTAGCGTTTTGCCCAACCGGACAACAGTTGAGCCGTCACTGTGCATCTTTCGCACCTGACGAGGTTCGATTCCCTGCTTTTGCTCTTTTTGCCTTTTTTTTTTGACAATGGAAAAAGCAATGCACTCAAACAACAAAAAATAAAAGAAAAAAAAAAGAAAAGAAAAAAAAGAAAAAAAAAGAAAAAGAAAAAAAAAAGAAAAACCAATGTCACTCCAATGGTTTTATTTTATTTTGTATTTTTATTTATTTTATTTTATTTTATTTTCTGCACCACAGTCTTTGTATTTTTTTTTTATTTACTTTTATTTTATTATTTCATTGCAAAAAGCATTGTATTTTTTCTTTCTTTTGATTTGCAAATGTCGAATCAGCACCAACAGATTCCGAGCGAATCGTATCTCTTCGCATTGCGGGAACGTAAGTAATGACCAATTACAATCGTTCTCCTCCTGAGAGAGCAATTCTTTCAACACACATCAGAAAGAACAAAGAACACGCATGGTGAAAGAAAAAAAAAAAAAGAAGAAAGCAAAAAGCGCGCGAAAACGAACTTTCAG
>NW_011887309.1:170995-173343 GCF_000151315.2 Capsaspora owczarzaki ATCC 30864 | reverse complement strand
TTTGATGCCGCTTTCTCTCTCTCTCTCTCTCTCTCTCTCTCTCTCTCTCTCTCTCTCTGTCTCTCTCTCTCTCTCTGTGTCTCTTTGTCTTGTTTTGCTCTCTGGGTGTTTGTCGCGTGTCCAGAAAGGCCCGCCTCCAACCCTGCCTCGCCCGAACAGCGTGAAGCAAATTACACTTCTTCTTCTTCTTGATCAATTTGCTTTTTCTGCTTTGTATTGTCCATGAGGGTGATGAGGCATCACGTATTCGCATCGCGCTCGCTCTGTGCAGTAATAGTTACTGCGGGTGCAACTCAAGCACCGCAAACACACTGACTTCGCCGTGATGGCGGAGACAGGTTGGAGTTTGGCCTCAACCTCTAGAAATCAAACAACCAACACGAGCTAGCACTAGCAATGCAATTAAAACAATCCTGCAGATATTCAATGCGCAGATGTCGTTCGGGATATCCACCGACGACTCTTCAAGTGCGCGACACACAAGTCAAACATCTCCAACATCGTGTTCACAGCAGAGCCCCGATCTCGCGGATCGCTGTTCCATCGTCAAAGTTTTTCAGAGCTTTGACGAGCTGCGTAAAGCTTGGGCGTAGTTCTGGGATGGAGTTCCAGCAACTAAACATCAAGCTAAACAGGTCAGTTGAGCAGTGCTCCGGCCTGGGTAGTCGACCACCAGCCTCCAGATGAGCCAGTGCCTCAGCGCCATTCATCTTGCCGTACGGCATTGCGCCGTAACTAGAGCATTCCCCTACCAACGTGCACCAATAAAAAGTCAAATCTCGACGCAAGAGCAGGTATCAGCGGAAATGACGCGACTTACAGGCAGTCACACCAAACGACCACACATCCGACATGGACGAGAACTTGCGGAAGGTCATTGTTTCCGGTGCCATCCACTACAATCACCAACACAATCAGAATCACATACGACCAGCAGTGGAGCCATCTGACTCAACCCACCTTCACGGGAAGTTTTCCTCGCGTTTGCATGCGATAGTAATCTTGCTCATCCGTCAATTCGCGGGAAAGCCCGAAATCGGCAATCTTGACCACCATTCCTTGCCCCACAAGGCAGTTGCGCGCGGCAAGATCTCGGTGCACAAAGTTCAGCGTGCCCAAGTACTCCATCCCGAGAGCAATCTGGCGAATGGCATGCACCTGCTCGTTGTGCGTCCACCAAAGCGAATACAGCTTGGACTTTTGCAGCAGCGTGCGCAAATCGCCGTACTGCACAAACTCTAGCAGAACGAGATGGGGCTCTGACTCGACCAGAGCCGCAAGCAACCGCACGACATTCGGATGTACAAACGGAGCCATCAATTTCGCCTCAGCCTCAAAGTCTTGGCGAGATTTCTCGTCAGCGTCGGCCTTGGAAGACTTGACTGCAACCAGCATGGTTGGCGACGCTGTAGGTCCGAGCAAGGTTTGAGCTCTTGTGGGCAACACGTTGAAAGGCACCTGACCCAGTGACACATCGCCAAATTCACCACTGGCAAGGTGCTTCCCAATGGTCAAGCTTTCGCGAACGCGACGAGAATTGCTGCCGGCAACATACGCGCTCGCATAATCGTAAACCACCTCTTCTGGCGGGGCGGTCGGGACAGCTTGATACGACTGTTGTTGACCGATCGCCGCTGGGGATGGAATGTCCGCTTTGTCGCGTGCTCCAGCCGAATGGTTTTGAGGGGAAGTTGTCACTTCATCAGCCTCCTGGTAGATGGGACTGGCAGCGTTCTGCGATTCTGGTTGCAGCTTTTGGCTGGGCTTGGAGGAGGTTGAGCCGTCATCCTCGATGCGAGATTCACTCGAATGGACCAGAGGAGACATTGTCATTTCAATTGTCGTCTGATCGATGACGGGACCGGCAGAGTCCTTCGGTCGTATGACAGAGCGTTGCGAGCGCCGGCGCCGCAACACGATAAAGACCACTGCAATGAGCGCAATGACTGCCACGGACGCAACGACAGCAGCGATGACAGCCGCCGACGAGGATGAGTCTTGGGATCCAGCGCCGAACTGTGCAATGGAAGATGCAACAGAAGCAGCAGATGCCGATGCGGTTGACGCGGCAGAGGCTGAGGGGGCAGAAGCAGCAGAAGCAGCAGAGGCTACAGATGCGGACGCCCGAGAGGCTGAAGATGCAGCAGCAACGACGGAAGCCAACGATGCGGTCGCGGAAACATCAGACGCAATGGATGCTGACGACGCGCTTGCAGCAGATGCAATTGACGCTGACGATGCAGCTTGTGTAGACGCAACTGAAGCGGCGGAGGCTTTGCGATGCTTGTGTCGCTGCTGACGCAACAGAGGCGGCGGAGGCTTTGGATGCTTGTGTCGCAGCTGACGCA
>NW_011887309.1:168160-170547 GCF_000151315.2 Capsaspora owczarzaki ATCC 30864 | reverse complement strand
GCGGAGGCTTTGGACGCTTCTGTTGCAGCTGACGCAGCTGATGCAATCGAGGCAGACGATGCAGTAGCGACGGACGCAAACGATGCAGTGAGCGCCGAGGTCGCGGAAACATCAGATGCAATGGATGCGGATGACGCGCTTGCAGCTGATGCAATCGAGGCTGAAGATGCAGACTGAGTAGACGCAACTGAAGCGGCGGAAGCTTCGGATGCTTGTGTCGCTGCCGACGCAACTGAAGCGGCGGAGGCTTTGGATGCTTGTGTCGCAGCTGACGCAGCTGACGCAACAGATACAACCGAGGCAGATTGCGTCGACGCAGCAGAGGCGGCGGAGGCTTTGGACGCTTCTGTTGCAGCTGACGCAGCTGATGCAATCGAGGCTGACGATGCAGTAGCGACGGACGCAAACGATGCCGAGATCGCCGAGATCGCGGAAACATCAGATGCGATGGATACTGACGACGCGCTTGCAGCAGATGCAATTGACGCTGACGATGCAGCTTGTGTAGACGCAACTGAAGCGGCAGAGGCTTTGGATGCTTGTGTCGCTGCCGACGCAACTGAAGCGGCGGAGGCTTTGGATGCTTGTGTCGCAGCTGACGCAGCTGACGCAACAGATGCAACCGAGGCAGATTGCGTCGACGCAGCAGAGGCGGCGGAGGCTTTGGACGCTTCTGTTGCAGCTGACGCAGCTGATGCAATCGAGGCAGACGATGCAGTAGCGACGGACGCAAACGATGCAGTGAGCGCCGAGGTCGCGGAAACATCAGATGCAATGGATGCGGATGACGCGCTTGCAGCTGATGCAATCGAGGCTGAAGATGCAGACTGAGTAGACGCAACTGAAGCGGCGGAAGCTTCGGATGCTTCTGTAGCAGCTGACGCAGCAGATGCAACCGAGGCTGACGATGCAGTAAAGATGGAAGCAAACGATGCCGAGAGCGCCGAGGTCGCGGAAACCTCAGACGCAATGGACGCGCTTGCGGCGGATTGCATTGATTCGACTGAAGCGACCGAGGCGACAGATGCGTTGGTTGCAGGTGATGCGAGGCAGAAGCTGCCCATCATAAGATAACCTTCATAGCACTGAGTGCAGGGCTCGGATGAATTGCAGGTCAGACAATTGGTCCCGCAACACGCACTGGACCCAGCGGCGTAGCAAGTGGCGCAGGCTGCATCACACTCTGCAATACAAATGTCAGTCGAGTCATCCATACGGATTGCAGTCATCGCGGAACTTACTGTATGGGGAGGATGCTGTGCCGTACATGCTGGGCGGAGCGACAGTGTTCCCACCGAAGGTAAAGTTGTTGGGAATCACCGATTGTGAAACCTGAGCAGTTGACAGGTCACGGGACAAGTGACTGACATTTCTCAAGCCCTTAAACAAACCAGGCGGCAAGGTGGTGAAGGGATTCCGATTCAAATATCTGGAAGTACCGTAAGTAAGAAGCAAATCAGACGCCTGCACTACGAGCCCTTGCTTACATTCCAACCAGCGTGGTAAGGTCTGAGAATGCGTTTGCAGAAATGCTGGTGATCAGATTGACTTGCAGCCATCTACAGATAGAATCGCAAACGAGTGAGCCGTTTGTGTGTGATCCATCATTTGCTTTACTTGCTTACAATTCCCTCAGCGCAGTCAGACCAGTAAATGCGATTGCAGAAATGCTGTCGAGCTGGTTTTGTTGCAAATATCTACAGATAGAGTTACCAACAAAGTGAGCGTGTGTGTGTGTGACTCGCATGTCTTAGCTTCCGTACAGGGCAGTCAGCGCGGTCAGGCCTGTAAATGCGTTTGCAGAAATGCTGGTGATCGTGTTGATGGAAAGAATTCTACAGAGTGTGTCACGAATGAGCGAGCTGTTGGTACGTGATTCGCATGACACTGCCTGCTTACAGTGTCGTCAACGCGCCCAGGTCGGTGAATGCGCCTGCGGAAATGCTGGTGATCTGGTTGGCATCGAGTTGTCTACAGATCGTGTCGCCAACGAGTGAGCCTGTGTGTGTGTGGGGCGGGGGGGATTCGCATGTCTTAGCTTGCGTACAGAAAAGTCAGCGCGGTCAGGCCTGTAAATGCGTTTTCAGAAATGCTGGTGATCTTGTTGGTGGAAAGAATTCTACAGATTGTGTCACGAATGAGCGAGCTGTTGGTACGTGATTCGCATGACACTGCCTGCTTACAGTGTCGTCAACGCGCCCAGGTCGGTGAATGCGCCTGGGGAAATGCTGGTGATCTGGTTGACATAGAGTCGACTACAGATAATGTCGCAAACGAGTGAGCTATTGGTGTGTGTGTGTGTGTGTGTGTGTGTGTGTGTGTGTGTGTGTGTGTGTGTGTGTGTGTGTGTGTGTGTGTGTGTGTGTGTGTGTGTGTGTGTGTGTGTG